>NW_006921740.1:7962392-7965523 GCF_000298275.1 Orycteropus afer afer
TATGAAAAGAAACATGGCATCAGGATTGGAGGAAGAATCATTAACAACCTGAGATATGCAGATGAATGGGAACTGCAGTGTAGTAAATTACCTGGTATGGCTTTTCTAGCCATAAGTCTTTGTAAACTCCATGGTGGAATTTGCTGTGAGCAGCTGAGAAACTCCTGGTTGCTAAAGTTGTCCACCTGGGGTATTTCTGTTCAGAGGAGTGGCACAAAACAATGTTCTAGGAGGGTCCCACTCTCTGTCAGGTGCCTAGAATTCTGATGTTATGATTGGTTGGTTTGGCCACTCTGCCGGGCTCAAAAGGAGGCCTCCTAGAGGCAGAACTCTCTCTGACTGGTGGTTGAGGAAGACATGCTGCTGAAAGAGACACTCACTCCTGAGACATGGGCTGCTGGGAAAGAGATGCAAGAGACACACATTGCTGAGTGAGAATCCAAGGGACACACATTGCTGGGAGAGAGACTGTGAGAGACTTTTGGCTGATGGACGGTGGGCTGGGAGAGAGACTCTGAGTGTTTTTTCTGAACTTGAATTGTAGCCTGGTGCTTCCCTAATAAACTCTGTAATCTGTGAGTTCTGTGTAGCCACTGCAGTGAATTATCGAACCCAGGAGAGAGGTGGTGGGTGCTTTGGGAGGAATGGTTGGTGAAAGGGCTGGAGGGAAGCAGCATGTCTGGCCTTACAGGAATAGGCCTTGTGTTAATGATGGTGATACTGTCTTCCTCTTGTGAGGTTAGAGGATGTCAGAACATGTGACCTCCTTGTATTTTTTGCAAGGAAAGATGGGAAGATAGTCAGGAAGATCAGGATATGGAGCCTGTAAATTCTGTTGAATCCCTCCCATCTGAAGGGTTTACTATAAAACCATTATCCCTTCTACATTAGTTTGATGGGATTAACCCAACTGGTCCAGCTGGGTCATTGCCTGAGGCAGAAGCCATGGAAGACATTGCTGAATGTTCACAGGAACTGTCCCAACTACCCATTGTTGCTACGAGACCTATAACTAAAGTTAAGTCCAAGCAAGGCCCAAAGGGTGAAATACAAAGTGTGACTAAGGAGGTGGTATGCGATACCCAAAAAGACCTACTTGATTTTGCTAACATGTACAGACAGAAACCTAGAGAATACGTATGGGGATGGCTACTGAGGGTGTGAGATAATGGTGCAAGAAATGTAACATTGGATCAGTCTGAGTTTATTGATTTAAGCCCACTAAAAATGGATCCTTCATTCAATGCTTCAGCTTGAGATATTAGGAAAGCATCTAATTGTTTATTTGGTTGGCTTACTGAAGTATGGATTATGTGGTGGCCTACCTTAAGTCAAGTTGAAGTACCAGACCTGCTTTGGTAAAATGTAGAAGAAGGTATCCAGAGGCTTTGGGAAATTGACATGTTAGAATAGATTTATCAGATTAGACCCCTAAAGCCAGAAATGAAGAGTCCAAAGTATACACCTTTCTCTAGTACGGTGAGGAATCAATTTGTGATTGGAGCCCCTGCATCCTTGAAGACTGCTCAGATTGCTATTTTATGTAAGCTGGATTTGACAGTGGGAACTGCCCTCGTTGAACTAAGACAACTATGATGGGGATAATTATACCCCATGGTAGTAGGGGCCAAGTGCAGCAGTTAATTGACAAAGATAAAGTGAGCATGGTTACCATAATGCACAGTAGAGTCAAAACAGTAATCATAATACTTTGACTCATGTGGAATTATGCCACTGGTTACTTAGTCATGGTGTTCCTAGTAGTGAAATACATGGCAAACCTACTAAATATTTACTTGATCTGTATAGACAGAAGAATTCTAGGTCACGTGAACAGCAGCCTAGATTGAATCTCCACAATACAGAGTCACAGCCACTCAGTCAATTCCCAGACTTGCATCAGTTCACAGACTCACAGCCCTTTGAATGAAGGGAAAAGTGGGTTTCCTTGAGGAAGAACGCCACTACATTGAAAAAATTTATAATGTCAATCTTTCTTCCAGCCTTCCCCAAAGGGATCTGAGGCCTTTTACAAGAGTGACTGTTCACTGGGGGAAAGGAAATAATCAGACTTTTTGGGGATTACTGGACACTGGCTCTGAATTGACACTAATTCCAAGAAACCCAAAGTGTCATTGTGGCCCACCAGTCAGAGTGGGGGCATTGGTGGAGTCTTAGCTCAGGTGCATCTCACAGTGGGTCCAGTGGGTCTTTAGTGATTTCTCCAGAATGCATAATTGGAATAGATATACTGAGCAATTGGCAGACATTGGGTCCCTGATATGTGGTGTAAGGGCCATTATGGTAAGAAAAGCCAAGTGGAAGCCATTAGAACTACCTCTACCTACAAAAATAGTAAATCAAAAGCAATACTGCAACCCTGGAGGGGTTGCAGAGATTATTGGCACTGTCAAGGACTTGAAGGATGCAGGGGTGGTGATTGCCACCACACCCCATTTAATTCGCCTATTTGGCCTGTGCAAAAAAAAAAAAAACAGATGAATCTTGGAGAATGACAGTAGATTATCATAAATTTAATCAGATGGTGACTCCAATTGCAGCTACTGTTCCTGATGTGGTTTCATAGCTTGAACAAGTTAGTACATCTCCTGGTACTTGATATGAAGCTATTGATCTAGCCAATGCCTTTTTCTCAATACCAATTTCAAAAGACCTTTAGAAGCAGTTTGCCCTCAGCTGGCAAGGCTAAAAATATACTTTCACAGTGCTTCCTCCAGGGTATATCAACTCCCCAGGACTATGTCATAATTTAGTCTGTAGGGATCTTGATTGCCTTTCCCTTCCACAAGATATCACACTGGTCCATTACATGATGACATTATGCTGATTGGACCTACTAAAGAAATATTGATGACTCTAGACTTATTGGTGAGACATCTGTATGCTTGTTGTTGTTGTTGTTAAGTGTCATCAAGTTGTTTCCGATGCATAGCGACCCCATGCACAGCAGAACAAAACACTGCCCAATCCCACGCCAGCCCCACAATCACTGCTATACGTGAGCCCATTATTGCAGCCACCATGTCAATCCATCTCGTTGAAGGCCTCCCCCTCTTTCGTCGACCCTCCACCCTACCAAGCATGACATCCTTCTCCAGGGAATGGTCCCT
>NW_006921740.1:7968923-7973867 GCF_000298275.1 Orycteropus afer afer
AATCCTACTTCTGTAGTGATACTGCCTTGGAAACCCAAGGAGGGGTCTCTATGAGTCAGGGCCGACTCGACGGCACATAACAACAACAATGGTGTGGGGTATGTTGAGATATTCTTACTAAAGTGAAGGATAAGTTATTGTATCTGGCTTCCCCCACAACTAAAAAGGAGGCACAACATCTGGTGAGCCTCTGTGGATTTTGGAAGCAACATATCCCTTATTTGGGTGTGTTTATTTGGCTATTTATCAAGTGACTTAGAAAAGTTACTATTTTTGAGTGGCTCCCGTGGCATCCAACGGGTTCAGGCTGCCGTGCAGGCTGCTCTGCCATTTGGGCCAAATGATCCAGCTGATCCAATGATGCTTGAAGCATCTGTAGTAGATAGAGATGCTGTTTGGAGCCTCCTCTGGCAGGTCCCAATTGGTGAATTTCAATGCAGACCTTTGGGATTTTGAAGCAAATTCCTGCCATCCTCTGCAGATAACTACTCTCCTTTTGAGAAACAGCTTTTGGCTTGTTACTGGGCTTTAGTGGATATTGAGCACCTAACCATGGGCCACCAAGTCACTATGAAACCTGAGCTACTCATCATGAACTGGGTGTTGTCTGACCCACAGAGTCATAATGTTGGATATGCACAGAAGCACTTTACATTAAATGGAAATGGTATATCAGAAATTGGGCTCAACCAGGACTTGAAGGCACAAGTACTTGAAGGCACACGAGGAAGTGGCCCAAATACCTATGGTCTCCACTTCAGTCGCATGGCCTTCCCTGCCCCACTCTGCACCTATGGCCTCATGGGGAGTTCCTTATGATCAGTTGACTGAGGAAGAGAAAACTCATGCCTGGTTTACAGATGGTTCTGTGTGATATGCAGGCACCACTCAAAAGTGGACAGCAGCAGCACTGTAGCCTCTTTCTGGGATTTCCTTGAAGGACAGTGGTGAAGGGAAGTCTTCCCAATGGGGAGAACTTTGAGCTGTGCATCTGGCTGTTCACTTTGCATGGAATAAGAAATGGCTTGATGTCTGATTATATACAGATTCATGGGCTGTGACTAATGGCTTGGCTGGATGGTCTGGGACTTGTAAGGAGAATGATTAAAAAACTGGTTACAAGGATGTATGGGGAAGAGGTATGTGGATAGATTTCTCTTAATGGACCAAAGGAGTAAAAATATTTGTGTCTCATGTGAATGCCTACCAAAAGATGACCTTGGCAGAGGAGGACTTTAGCAATCAGGTGGATAGAATAACATGTTCAGTGGAAACAAACCATCCTTTTTTCCCAGCTACTCCTGTCATTGCTCAATGGGCTCATGAACACAATAGCCATGGTGGCAGGGATGGAGGTTATGCACTGGCTCAGCAACATGGACGTCGAAGTAACAAGTCTGATTTGGCTACCACCACTGCCGAGTGCCCAATCTTACAGCAACAGAGACCAACACTGAGTCCACGATATGAAACCATTCCTTGGAGTAGTCAGCCAGCAACCTGGTGGCAGGTTGATTACATCATTCCACTTCCATCATGGAAAAGACAGTGTTTTGTTCTTACTGGAATAGATACTTATTCTGGATATGATTTGCCTTCCTTGCATGCAATGCTTCTGCCCAAATGACCACTCACGGACTTACAGAATGTCTTATCCACCATCATGGTATCCCACACAGCATTGCTTTAGACCAAGGAACTCATTTCAGAGCAAATAAAGTGTGGCAATGCTCATGGAATTCACTGGTCTTACCATCTTCCCATCACCCAGAAGCAGCTGGCTTGATAGAATGATGGAATGGCTTACTAAAAACACAATTATAGTGCTCACTAGGTGACAATACTTTGAAAGGTTGAGACAATGTTCTCCAGGAGGCTGTGCATGCTGTAAACCAACAATCAATATGTGGTGCTGTTTCTCCAATAGCCAAGATTCATAGGTCCAGGATCCAAGGGGTGGAAATGGAGTGGTACCACTCACTATTACCCCTAGTGACCCACTCAAAAAATGTTTGCTTCCTTTCCCTGCTACCCTATGTTCTGCAGGTCTGGAGACCTTAGTCCCAAAGGGAGGAACACTCTCACTAGGAGATAAAATACTGATTGCATTGAACTGGAAGTTAAGAATGCCACCGGGCCATTTTGGCTTCCTCAGGCCTCTGGATCAACAGACAAAGAAGGGTGTTACTGTACTATCTGATGTGATAGATCCTGATTACCAAGGGAAAATTGGATTGACATTACATAATGAAGGTAAAGACGAATATTTCTGGAATACAGGAGATTCTTTAGGATGTCTCTTAGTACTACCATGCCCAGTGATTAAAGTCAACAGAAAATTACAGCAACCCAATTCTGATATGACTACTAATGGTGCAGACCCTTCAAGAAAGAAGGTTTGGGTCACCCCACCAGGCAAAGAACCACAACCAGCTGAGGTGCTTGCTAAGGGCAAGGGAAATACAGAATGGGTGGTGGAAACAGGTAGTTCTGAATATCAGCTATGACCTTGTGACCAGTTGCAGAAATGAGGACTGTGATTGTTATATTTCTTCATTGTATATGTGCATCAAATATTTTTTTCCTTCTATAATGGACTGTGAAATGTAAACAAGATTAATGCATTTCTGTTGTACACATGTTAGCATATCATGTTAGGTGCAAATATGACTTTATAATTGTCCTTATTTAGAGATTATATGTGGTCAAGAAGATGTATAAAACTGCCAAGTTGACAAGGGGTAGACTGTGATAGCTGGAGCTGTGTGTCAACTTGGCTGGACCACAATTCTGCGTGGTTTAAGATGTGGGTTATTCCCATGATGGGATCAGATGTGTATGTTTTGAGCAGCCAATCCATTGAAAGGGAGTTTCCCTATGGGTGTGGCCTGCTTCCAGTATATTAATGGACATCCTGAGAAAAGAGACCCTTTTCTGTGGATTGGGATCCTGTTGTGCTGCCTACAACTGTCCATGAGCAACAATCCACCATTCGGCCTGGAGATCTTGGATTTGTCATTCATTGGAGGCAACAGCTAATATACTGCCTGCCAACCTTTAGCTTTTCAGCCCCTGCAGCTGCGTGAGTCAGGAAAAGCCTTCAGCTTGACATTCCTAGAACTTGGGACTTGCCAGCTTCTATAAGTGTGTGAGCCGTTTTCTAAGATAAATTTCTCTTTCTCTATATGTATATACAAGCTTTACTAGTTTTGGTTCTTTGGAGAACCTAGCCTAATATAGTATCCTTTTCAAAGGAATGGTTCCTTCTGACAACATGACCTAAGTAGGTGAGACAAAGTCTGCCATTCTCTCTACAAAGGAGCATTCCAGTGATAATTCCTCCAGGACAGATTAGTACATTCTTCTGGCTGTCCATAATGTTTTCAGAATTCTTCACCAACATCTCAATCCAAAGGCATCAACTCTTTGAACTTCCTTGTTCATTTTCCAGCTTTTACATGCATATGATGTAAATGAAAATATCATGCCTTACATCAGGCACACCTTAGTCTTCAAAGTGATATCTTTGTTCCCTAGCACTTTAAAAAGATCTTTTGCAGTGCATTTTCCCATTTCAATATGACATCTAATGTTTTGTCTGCTGCATCCATGGGTGTTGATTGTGGGTAAGAATAAAATGAATCCCTGCAAACTTCAGTCTTTTCTCCATTTACCATGGTGTTGGTTGTTGGTTCAGTTGTGAGGAATTTTTTCTTTATATTGAGGTGTAATCCATACATTAAACTATCGTTTTTGTTCTTCATCAATAAGTACTGCAAGTCTTCTTTAATTTCAGCAAGCAAAGTTGTGTCATCTACATATCACACATTGTTAATGAGTCTTCCTTCAATCCTGACCCTGTGCTCTTCTTTATATAGCCCAGTTTACAAGATTATTTCCTCAGCATACAGATTGAAAAGGTATGATAAAAGGAAACAACCCTGACACACACTCTTTCTGGTTTCAAACCATGCAATATCACCCTTGTTCAGTTCAAACAATAGCCACTTGATCTATATATCGATTCATCATGAATACTATTAGGTGTTCTGGAAATCCTGTTCTTCACAATGTTACCCATAATTTGTTATCAGCCACACAGTCAAAAGCCTTTGAATTGTCAAAGAAAAACACAGGTAAACATCTTTCTGGTATTCTTTACTTTCAGTCAAAGTCCATATGACATCAGCAATGATAGCCCTCATTCCATGTCCTCTTCTGAATGCAGCTTGTGTGTCTGGAAATTGCCTGTCAATATACTGCTGTAACAGTTTTTGAATTATCTTCAATAAAATTTTACTAGCATGTGATATTAGTGATACTGTTCTATAATTTTCATATTCTGTTGGATCGAGTTTCTTTGAAATGGGCACAGAGATGGACCTCTTCCAGTCAGTTGTCCAAGTAGTTACCTTCCAGATTTTTTGGCATAAATGAATAAGTGCCTCCAGTGCTGCATCCAGTTGTTGAAACATCTCAATCGGTATTCTGTCAATTCCTGAAGTTTTGTTTTTCACCAATTCCCACAGTGCAGCTAAGACTTCCTTCAGTATCATTAGTTCTTGATCCTATGATACATCCTGACATACCTGAACATTGACAAATTCTTTTTGGTACAGTGACTATGTATTCCTTCTATCTTCTTTTGCTGCTTTCCACAACAAAAACATTGTTCAATATTTTGCCTACAGAATCCTTCAATATTGCAATTTGGGTACTGATTTTTTTTCTTTAGCTATTTTTTTCTTTTCTTTTCTTTTTTTTTTTTTTCAACTTAGGATATGATGAGCACATTCTTCCTTTTTGCTTTTTCAATTCCATGCCTCTGCACATTTCATTATAATACTTTATCTTCTCAAGCTGTCTTTTGAAATCTTCTGCTTAGCTTTTTTGCTTCATCATTTCTTTCATTCACTTTAGCTAGTCTCCATTTAAGAGCAATTT
>NW_006921740.1:7974248-7983572 GCF_000298275.1 Orycteropus afer afer
AAAAAAAAAAAAAAAAAAAAGACCTTTGCAGTGAATAAGTCACTGGTCTTGCAAAATACTATCACACACTTTCTGTGGTCATTTCTGTCACCAAGGCCATATTTTCCATCTACTGATGTGTCTTGTTTGTTTTCAGCTTTTGCATTCAAATCAACACCAATAATCAGTTCATTTTGACTGCGTGTTTAGTCAATTCCAGACTGAAGAAGTTGGTAAAAGTCTTCAATTTATTTATCTTTAGCTTCAGTCAAAACTCAAAAAAAAAAAAAAAAAACCCTGCAATCAGTGGATTCTGACTCATAGCAACTCTCATTGAGTTTCTGAGGCAATAAATGTTTATAGAGGTAGATTACCCCATCTTCCTTCCATGAAGTGGTTGGTGGATTTGAACCCCCAACTTTCTGGTTAATAGTCAAATGTTTTAGGCACTGCACCATCAGAAGTCTTTTGGCTTCAGTTGTGGTATATAATGTCGACTATAGTAGTATTAACTGGTCTTCCTTGTAGGCATATGGATATTAGCCTATCACTGACAGCATTGTACTTCTAGATAGATCTTGAAGTGTTCTTTTGACATTGGATATAACATTAGTTCTTTTTGATTTTTCATTTTTGGCTTAGAAACTATGTGATTTTCAGATTAAAAATGGCAAATACCAGTGCATGTCAGCCCATTAATGCCTAGAAATATTGATATTTATGCATTCCATTTCATTTTTGACAACTTTTTATTTTCCTACATTCATACTTCATACATTCTTTGTTCCAATTACTAATGAATGTTTTCAGTTCTTTCTTTCCATTTTGAGTTGTGCCCCATCAGCAAATGAAGGTCCTGAAAGCTTTACTCTATCCATGTCATTAAGGTCAACTCTACCTTTTCAAATGAAGCTGAAGAAAATTAAAACAAGTCCACAAGGAACAAAATGTGATACTAATAATATCTCATCTGAATTTAGAGACCATCTGAAGAATAGGTTGGATGCATTGAACACCAATGACAAAAATCAGATGAGTTGTTAGATGGCATCAAGAACATCATAAATGAAGAAGGCAAAAGATCATTGAAAAGACAGGAAAGAAAGGAAATACCAAAGTGAGTGTCAAAAAAACTTTGAAACTTGCTCTTGAATGGAGAGGAGTTAAAACAAATGGAATAAACCACAAGAGAGAAGAGCTGAACAGAAGATTTCAAAGAGCAGCTTGAGAAGAGGAAGTCAATATTATAATGAAATGTGGAAAGACTTGGAATTGGAAAACCAACAGGAAAACATGGATGAACTTGCAGGGCATTATGCTGAATGAAATAAGTCAATAACAGAAGAACTAATATAATATTAGTTTATTATAGTAAAAATTGGGAGCTCTGGTAACATAGTGCCTAAGGCACTTGACTGCTAACCAGAAGGCTGGCTGTTCAAACCCACCAGCCACTCCTCGGAAGGAAGATGGGGGCAATCTACTTCCATAGTGATACTGCCTTGGAAACCCAAGGAGGGGTTGCTATGAATCAGGTCCAACTCGACAGCACATAACAACAACAACAACATTGTAAACATCCAGGAGCTCTGGGGGCATAGTGCTTAAGGCATTTGACTGCTAACTAGAAGCCTAGTGGTTCAAACCCACCAGCCTCTCCTCAGAAGGAAGGTTGGACAATCTACTTCCATAGTGATACTGCCTCAGAAACCCAAGGAGGGGTTGCTATGGGTCAGGTCAGACTCAACGGGAGTGAGTTTTTTTTGTTTTGTTTTGTTTATTGTAAAAATTCAAGGAAATGTTTATATATGGAAAGAAACTTAGTTTTTTCATTACTGGGGTGGGAGGGGAGGAGAGAGAACATTTCAAGAGAAAAAAAATGCATTGACCCATGTTAGTTTAGTTTTATTTTTTAATTTCACTGTACATAAATTATATTTGAATTTAAAAAGATGGAGAGAGGGGAAAAAAGAAAAGAATAACAAAGAGAGGAAGACTGTCAGAATTTCTCAAACTTAAAGAACTGAAAACAAATTGGAGCCTCGAGTTCTAATATTAAAATATTGCATGAGAAAAATATTGAAAGATGTAAGAATCATCAAAGGAAGATAAAATGAATAAAGAGAGTCACTGTACAAGAAAGATTTGGTCTATGTTCAAGTATTTCATGAAGTGGGATACGATCAAGAACCAAAGATATTGAAGGAAGAATTTGAAGCTGTATTGAAGGAATTGGCAAAAAAACAAAAACAAAAAAACAAGTCTCCAGGAATTTCTGGAATACCCATTGAGATGTTTCAACAAATGATGCAGCACCAGAGGCAATTACTAATCTATGCCAAGTAATTTGGAAGACAGCTATTTGGCCAACTGACTGGAAAAGATCCTTTTCTGTGCCCATTCCAATGAAAGGTGGTCCAATAGAACATGGAGATTATCAAACAAGATCATTAACATCACATGCAAGTAAATTTTGCTGAAGATAATTCAAAAAGGGTTGCAGCAATATACTGACAGGGAACTTCTAGATATGCAAGCAGGATTCAGGACAGGATGTGAAATAAAGGATATCACTGCTTATGTCAGATGGATCTTGACTGGAAGCAAAACAAACAAACAAACAAAAAACCAGAAAGATGTTTACCAGTGTTTTACTGAGTATGCACAAGCATTTGACTGTGTAGATCATAGCAAATTATGGGTAACGTTGCCCAGAATGGGAATTCTGGAACACTTGATTGTGCTCATGAGGAACTGATACTTAGAAAAAGGGTTAGTTGTTTGAACAGAACAAGGAGATACTGCATGGTTTAAAACCAGGAAATATTTATCAGTGCTGTATCATTTCATCATAATTATTCAATCTGTATGCCATATAAATAATCCAAGAAGGTGGATTGTATGAAGAAGAATGCAGCATCAATATTGGAGGAACACTTATCAACAACCTACAATAAGCAGATGACACAGCCTTGTTTGATGAAAGTGAAGATGACTTAAAGCACTTACTGATGAGGATCAAAGACTACCACCTTCAGTATGGATTGCATCTCAACATAAAGTGAATAAAAATCCTTACAATTGGGCCAATTAGCAACATCATCATAAAAGCAGAAAAGGTTGAAGATGTCAGAAATTTCATTTTATTTGGATCCGCAATCAACACCAATGGAAACAGCTGTCAAGATATCAGACATTATATTGTACTTGGCAAATATTCTGCAAAGACCTCTTTAAAGTGTTAAAGACAAAGATGCCAATTTGAAGACTAAGATGTGCCTGACTCAAGTCATAGTTTTTTTCAATAGCTTCATATGTATGTGAAAGTTGGGCAACGGATAAGGAACATTGAAGAAGAATTGATGTATTTTAATTTCAGTGTTGGTGAAGAATTCTGCAAATACCATACAGTGCCAGAAGAACAAACAAATCTGTAGAAGTGCAGCCAGAATGCTCCTTAGAAGTGAGAATGGCCAGACTTTTTCTCATGTACTTTGGTCATGTTGTCAGAAAGGACTGTTCCTTGGAGAAGGATATCATGCTCGGTAAAACAGAGCATAAGCAAAAAAAGGGGACAACTCTCAATGACACGGATCGACATCGCAGCTGCAGTAATGGGGTCAAGCATAGCAAAGATTGTGAGGATGGTGCAGGGAGGACTGGGCAGTGTTTTGTTCTGTTGGACAGAGGGTGGCTCTGAATCAGAACTGACTCGAAGGTACCCAGCAATAACAATATCAATGAGAAACTACTGACACTGTTTTTAAATATCATTTCTAAATCCTTCTTCCTCTACTCACTTTTGCTTCACTGTCTGATGAATACAAATGGTCCATTGTACGTAAGTTCTTACCTATTTATTTTATTGCCTGTGGGGATATAGTTTGTATTTTATGTGCATGTATATAAAGTACACTATAGCTTAAATTAAGCATTTTAAACAAACTATTAAAATTCCAAAAGTTATGTATACTGAGCATGTCATACTTCGCTGTAGGGATTTTCATGGGCAGAATTAGAGAAGGAGTTAATTAGTATTCTGTTCCATTTAATAGCATAGTGCTGCCTCAATGGCAGGAAGAACAGTGAAGGAAAAAAAAATAATATCTAATTCTAGCTTTTATAGGCTTTAGTTCAAGTTAACTTATGTGAAGAATATGCAGTGAAGTTGCTTCAAATCCTCATTTGTTTGCTTATTTATTTATTTTTACATAGGTAGTTAGAGGTTTGTATTGAATACATGCTATTAAAAATATTGACTCAAACTAGGAGTCAATGAAAATGTTAAAACTCTCCATAAATTACTTAATGGGATAGAAGGAGCTTAGAGCTAATGATAAACTGATCATTTTTTTAACTAAATAAATATTATTTTAATATCAAAGTACCATTTGTAAGATAATGTTTAGGCTATTCACAATGTACCATAATTGGGATTTTTTAAACTAAATATACACATTTGCACATTTATGAGAAATACAATTGCTTTTTTTGATCCTCATAGGGATGAGATATATCTGACAGTTTTTACTTTTTTAATTACACAGAAAATTATATTTTAAAGTAGTTTTCCAGATTTGTATTCCTAGAAATTTTTATTTATTTATTTATTTTTCCCTATAAGGACAAGTAGGAGCTCTGGTGGTGTAGTGCCTAAAGCATTAGACTGCTAACCAGAAGACTTCTGGTTCAAACCCATGAGCCACTCCTCAGAAGACTGGGCAATCTACTTCCATAATGATACCACCTTGCAAACCATAGGAGACATCACTATGAGTCAGATCCGACTCCACAACAGTGTGTGATTTTTTGTTTTTTACAAGGACAAGTAACCTCACATGTAGGTCACAAGAAATTCATTTTACAGTCAATTGTAAAAACACATAAATTAATGTTTTCTTAGGGAAATCATTTTTCATTTTAAAGATACTTTTGTACTAACCAGAAGGTTGGTGTTTCAAACCCACCAGCTGCTCCTTGGAAGGAAGATACAGCAATCTACTTCCATAAAGATTTACAGCTTTGAAAACCCCAATGGAGGTTGCTATGATTCCGAATCGACTCAATGGCAGTTTTATTTATTTATTTATTTTTGGTTGTAAAACACATGGCTTTTGTATGTATAATGTGTGTCCATATAAAGGGCCAGGAAGATGTTTTGGC
This sequence comes from Orycteropus afer afer, assembly GCF_000298275.1. NCBI lineage: Eukaryota > Metazoa > Chordata > Mammalia > Tubulidentata > Orycteropodidae > Orycteropus > Orycteropus afer. The sequence continues at coordinate 7,979,391 of NW_006921740.1, forward strand.
ATTGAAAATCACTTTTATAAGGCATTGTTAAGAATACCAATGAGGAAAGTTAAATGAACACTAGTTAGATGGGGAAAAACAGATGGAATATGCAAATTCTATCTAAGTAGGTTCATAGTTGTGGTTTCCACAGGTGACTCAATGAAACTTTCTGCCTTTAGCTTAAGAAAACTGCCCTTCTTTTTTTCTCTTTCTGTATATATAGATACATATATATTTACTTATTTCTTCCATTGCTTCTTTTGCACAGTGCTGCAATGTCTCTCCCCTTAGATCTATCTTATTCTTTTATCTCCTTTTAACCTGTTGACCTCAGTACTAACTTGGCTGAAGTCTTTTCTAGTTCTAAAATTCTTTGAATCTGTAATTCTATTTCTGTTCTGCACACATCAACTGTACTTATCTATTCCTAGCCAGTAGATGTAGAGGCAATTTTAGATTCTTTTTTTTTTTCATTCCCTTGTTTGTTAATTTTTAAAGAACATATGTTGTTACTGAGAATCATAGAAATTAGAGGGAGAAAAATAGAATGCATGGCTTTAATTTATTCATTCATTCATTCACAAATGTTTACTTACTATATGACAAGCACTGTGCTAGAAACTAGGAATACAAACACAACTTTCAGTTCATGCTATTGGAAACTCTCAGTGAAACAGGAGGAGGCAGGCCCATAAATAAGCATAAATGTAATGCAATATGTATAAGCCACAAAACCGAAAATGGTCAATGCTCCTAGGGCAGCCTGGCCATCAGGAAGATTATAAACCAGTTCCACCTAGTTGGTTTCTACTCATAGTGAACTCATGTGTATTAGAGTAGAACTGAGTTCCAGGATTTTCAATGGTTAATTTTTTTTGGAATTAGATTCCCAGGGCTTTCTTCTGAAGCACCTCAAGTGAACCTGAACCTCCAAACTTTTGGTTGACTTTTGAGCTAGTTAATTGATTATACCACCCAGGAACTCATAAGAACATAATGCCTGGATTTAATTTTGAAAGAAGATGGATTTTTGTCAAGTGCTGGGAAGGCCAGGCCATTCCATGCAAAAGTGGAATTGTGAACCAAAAACACAGGTGTGAAAGACCCGAGTCTACCTGGGAAATGGCAATAGTTACAAACACATCATCTAGAGTGTGGGGTTTGAACTTAATCATGTAAGTTAGTGGTCTCCTATGTGTGGTTGCTTTATATATTCCATTGGAGTGTGAAAGAATATATTAGAACTTCTCTTGTTTTAGGAGAAACAAAGAACAATTCCCTTCATATATCTTATCTCTGAAAATCCTGGGATTGAAAGAGACTGGTATGTTTGTAAAGCCAAATAGGTAAGGAAAAACAAAACAAAACAAAAGAGTAAGAAAGTTCAAGAGCAAGAGAAAAATAAACAGCAAATGTTTTGAAGAAGAAGATGACATTTGCCATGTTGTGATACAATACCTTTTTAAAAAATTATTTGTTGAGCTCCTACTATGTGCTAAGTATTATGTGTCTATGCTAGATACTTTATATACATCCATTATCTAAATCGAAGTCTTTACTATAAACTGGTGAGGCAGCCACTGCTTGCGTAAGAGGAATTGTACCTCCAAAACCTTAAATAATCTTGCCAAAAATTCAAGGTTGGCAAAACCAGAATTCAAATGTGCCAGTACCAAAACCAGTACTTACCCCTTGCAATTTTACTTTCACTACACATACTGATACTAAAAATAGTAACTGTGCTAAATAAATGAATAGTAAAATTTAATCTTCTCTGATCACATGCTAAATGTCATTTACTGTGCTGAGATTTAAATACTTGATTCCAGAAATTCCTTACAATTTCTGACATGATGTCAAAGAGATCTCACTGGTTTAAAACTCTCCAAAGGGCTTGATTCCTAGAGTACCCTCACTCCTCACTGTTTATTACTCTCTTGCTCTTGAACTTCCTCTCTCGTTTTTTGTTTTTCCTTACCTATTTGGGTTTACACACATACCCGTCCCTTTCAAGTACACAACTTTAAGAGATAAAATTTGTGAAGGGAATTCTTCTTTGTTTATCCTAAAACAAGTACATGCTTATTTTTAACAATGGTTTCACCATCAATATGTATAAATGGTAAAAAAATATCTTCATATATAATATTTTCCATAAGGGTAGGAAATTTAAGCAAATGCAATGTGACTCTTCACTATGTTTGCACTCAGAATGTGCTATGTAGACATATGGCTATTTTTTGGCCTTTTCTCAGGCTCTGACTCTGGATAAGAATCAGTTTCAACTTACATTTCAAGTGCTTAGAATTGTGTCTTACTATACCTATGACAATAAGGGTAAGTTAGATATTTTTCACAATAAAACAGATAATTTCAAAGCATATAGAACATAGCTGTATTTTGAACTCGCTTCTGTTTATCTTTTTATAAATTGAAGTAATTTTAACTCAGCTGACAATCTTCATACAGGAAATATAAGATAGAAAGCAGAGTTTTAAAACTAGGAATTAAGAGTGACTTTATTGAAGAATTTCTTATTCTATGTAGATGTTATCAGAAAGAATTGATAAAGATCAATTACTCTTAAAAAATGAAATAATTACTTGTGGCAGAGATGAAATGAAATTTGATTATGCCATATTTTGTAATTACAAAAATAATTTTAATTTGGTTAATTATGCAGGGATACATTTTGAAAATAACTTTTTAACAGTATCATCAGTATGGAAAAAAATTACAAACTAAATGTTTAAATTTGGCTTGGAGCAAAATATGTTACAGAAGAAAAAACAACAGAACTTGGTGCACTGTTGAAGATTTTATTAAAAGGGAAAATCTGTTAATATACGTGTTTTTAGAAGACATGTTTGGGAACAATTTCTTTCTGTTAGATAATTATTTTTTAAATGTATGCCATCATAAAATTTAAGTGAAATATTTACTTATTATACATCTTGGCATAAAGTTGAATTTCTGTCTAAATCCATGCTAAAAAGGACATTTTTCCTTTTCAATTATCTATTTGTATAACGGTTCCAAGAAATATTGCTTTGCAAACTGGAAATGAAATAATTTTCTGGTTTGGTTTTGTTTTGAATGTATATGTTTGCATTAGGAAGCCAAATATGTTAAAATGTTCATTGTAGTACACTCTGTTCATTTTCTCAAAACTGTAAACTGTTGTTGTGATAAGAGATTAAATTTAACCATTAATCTGATGAAAATTAACTATGATAATGTCTATTTAGGTCTAATCTATCCAACATGTACAAAAGGACTGGGTATATTTTCTTAAGTTTAGCAACATTGTTAAAAGGCATATTTTCACCTTTTAAAAATTTCCTTAGGAAAATAAATGATGCTTCAATTGTAAAACACACTGCAGAATCTGTTTCTGATGAACAGAAGATACTTTGTTCAAATGTGAATTATGGCATCAATATAGCAGTATTCAACTTTGAGGATAACATTTTTAAACTTAAATGTAATCTCACTCACTGCTGACGAGTCATTTCCGACTCATAGTGACCCATCCTTGGGTTTCCAGGTGGTATCTGTAAGGAAGTAAATTGCCCAGTCTTCCTTCCAAGGAGTGGCTGGTAGGTTTGAACTGCCAGCCTTCTGGTAGTCAATTGCCTTAGGCACTGCACCACCAGGGCTCCTAACTGCAGTCTAGCTTTGAATATTATACTGCTTTACTTGTAGTCTAAGCATTTTACAACTATATACTTGCTATTCCTCCCTCTCATCTTTGTGCTGTTTTTGTCATACATTTTGTTTTTTACATATAATATAAATCCTCAATATAATTTTACTACTTTTTTATACAGTCTATTGTATTTTAAAATAGTTAAAACATATATTTTAAAAAGTACATTTTATATTTAGTTTTGTTTTAGGTAAGGAGTTCTGGTGGTGTAGTGGATAAGGATTTGATTGCTAACCAGAATGTTGGAGGTTCAAGCCCACCCCCTACTCTGTGGGAGGAAGATGAGGCAATCTATTTCTGTAAAAATTTACTGCCTCGGCAAGCCAATGGAGGTCACCATGAGTCAGAATTGACTTGTTGGAAGAGGGTTTGGTTTGAGGTTTTTCATTTTAGTTATTGGCCATGCTGTTGTTGTTGCTGTTAAGTGCCGTCGAGTTGTTTCCGACTCATAGCGACCCCGTGCACAGCAGAACGAAACACTGCCCGATCCC
>NW_006921740.1:7985542-7991043 GCF_000298275.1 Orycteropus afer afer
TGGCCAACTGACTGGAAGAGATCCATATTTGTGCCCATTCCAAAGAAAGGTAATCCCACAGAATGTAGAAATTATAGAACAATATCATTAATACCACATTGGCCACGCAGATCTACTAAAAATGTCTTAGGTCCCTCGGATTTCACAAGACCACAGTTTAAGACCTGCTGACATAATTCATTTGGATTTACATAACTTGCAATATTTATTTTACTTATAATTTTCACTATTTATGTGTATGAACTTTAAAGCATGCCTTTATAACTCAGTACTCTACTTTTGATGCAGATGCAAGATATTTTATTTAAAAGCATGAGAATTTGTCTTTGTAACAGTAACCCAAATGAGCAAAATGATGAAACAAATAGCCACTTATATATTCCCCCAAAAGATTTTTGAGAACTGGTAAGTTTATTACCAATTAGAATTCTGAGTTTTTTAATCATAAAACACACAATATGGTTGTATATATCTTTAGTTTTTAAATTAGAGATAGCATATCACTGTAGCACCTTGACTATTGGATTTTTTAAAGCATTTTAGGTAACCATTTATCACTTGAATTAGTTGAGACATTCTACTGCATTTTAAGATATTATAATAACTTATGTGAAGGAATGACAGATCCTGTCAATCTTGTAAAGACTCAAGATGATCAGCTTTGTTTAGGTCAGTCTCCTTCTCAAGTACTTTTATCACTAATACCTCTAAATAGAAACAACAAAAATATACATGAAATATACCCACTCGTTCACAGAAAGGGGGCAGCTCTAACCAATGACTTCTCCTTATATGCTAATGGAAATATATTTTGTAATATTTGAGATATGCAAAGCTATCAGGACATTATTTTATCTAAAGATATTTTGATTCTCATCTCTTTGCTTTGAATAACCATGCCATCTGCTATTACCTCTAGCATTTTATATCCTTTGTTGTCAATTTTCCATCTTTTGGGGAAAAATGTAGAGTATCTCTTCGACTGGCTTTTATATAATGAAAAAAAAATGCTTCTGAGTAATTGCTACTTTTAATATGTTTATGTAAATTTGACTTGCTTACCAATTTTCAGTTTTCCAGAAATGTTGATATGAATTAAGTTATTGCACAAAAGTATAGTGTGTGCATTTTAAATCATATGCTATAATACTATAATAAGCTACTGAATTAATCTCTATTTGGAAATAATAAAAAAAAAAAAAATCCAGGATGGAAAAATAGATGTGAACTTGAAAATAATGTATTACTCTAAGAATCATTCTATTTTACTTCTAAAAACAGAAGCTATTATAAACTTCTAGAAAATTTATTTACTGTTATTAATGTACATATGAAATAAATGTCTGTGTAATGCTAAATATTTGTTTGTACATTCTTACATAACACAATATAGCAATAATAAAACAGTAAGTTTAATGGATTTATAATCTTTGTTTCTTAACATTTTAAAGAGAAGCAAAGATTTCACCCTGAAGACTAAGGTGGTCCTGACCCAAGCCATGATATCTTCATTCACCTCATGTTGTTGTTATGCCGAGGAGTTGGACCGACTCATAGCCACCCCTTCTTGGGTTTCCGAGGCAGTATTGCTACAGAAGTAGATTGCCCCAGCTGGACAATGAATAAGGAAGACCTAAGCATAGTGCCTGGGAGATCTGGTAGCGTAGTGCCTAAGGTACTTGATTGCTAACCGAAAGGCTGGCAGTTCAAAGCCGCCAGCCACTCCTCAGAAGGAAGGTTGGGCAATCTACTTCTGTAGTGATACCGCCTCGGAAACCCAAGGAGGGGTCGCTATGAGTTGGGTCCCACTGCACGGCATATAACAACAACAATAACAAGCATAGTGCCTAAGGCATTTGACTGCTAACTAGAAGGTTTGTGGTTCAAACCCACCAGCCACTCCTCGGAAGGAAGACTGGGCAATCTACTTCGGTAGAGATGATGCCTTTAAAAACCCAAGGAGTGGTCATTATGAGTCTAAATTGACTCAACAGCAATGAGAAGTAGAGTTAATACCTTTAAACTGTGATGGTGACAAAGAATATTGAAAGTACCTTGGGGTGTCAGAAGTAAGAACAAATCTCTCCCAGAGGAAGTACAGTATGAATGCTCCTTGAAAGTGAGAATAGTCAAACTGCATATCACTTACTTTGGTTATATTGTCAAAAGGGACTATTCCCTGGAGAAGGATATCATATCTGCTAAAGTAAAGGGTTAGCAAAGACCGGGAAGACTCTCAAAGAGATCGACTGACACAACGGCTGCAATGATGGGCTCAAGCATAACAAGGATTATGAGGATGGTGAAGGACAGGGAGTGTACATAGGGTCTCTATGTGTTTGACCCAACTCGAAAGAGCCGAACAACAACAATAACAATAAAATATAATAAAAAATATATTTAAAAAATTTCAAGGCTGATTTTTCTAAAGTTATAAAAATATCATTTAGCCTAAAGTAATCCTATAACATCTGATGAGATGTACAATAATTACTTAGTTCTATTGCTATATAATTTTATGTATTGTTACAAGTCATTTATGAAGTATTCTATACTAGAGGTAAACTAGTTCAATTAAAGATTAATACCTTATAGGAAGTTGCTTTCTAATTTAAGATGACTTTACTGTTGGTTTCAGGGAAATTGGAAAAAAAAAGTGTTCATTTAATATTGCTTTTAAAAAGTGTGATTTAATTTAACATGCAACTGAGATCAAATTTTAAATCTAGGGCCAAATGACAATCTTTTTCAAAATAGTTTTTCTTGTTTTATTGTCTTTTAGTGCTTTATAAATTATTCCAAAACTTAGAGGCTTAAAACAACAAACATTTATTCTCTCACAATTTCTGTACATCAGGAATTTGGATGCAGCATAACTGGGTACTTCTCCCTCAAGGTCTCTCATTAGTTTGCAGTCCACGCATTGTCTGGGGCTACAGTCTCATCTGAAGATATGGCTAAGGGAGGATCTATTTCTAAGCTCACCAAGCAGTTGTTTTCAGGATTTAGGTCCTCAAAGGCTATTCGAATAATGTAATCTTGCTGGCTTTTGGCTAATGGTTTCTCAAATCTCCTTGTCATGCGGACGTCTCCATAGAGCAGGTCACAATATAACAGCTATCTTCCATCAGAGCAAGCATGTAAGAACACAAGAAAGAATATGCAAAATGAAAGTCATTATCTTTTTGTCTGTTTACAATCTCCTCTTGGAAGTGACATTCCATCTCTTTGGTTGCATTTCTTTTTCATTGCGGGGAAGTCACCAAGACTGGCCCCCATTGAAGAAAATGAAATTCCACAAGAGTATGAGTATCAGTAGGCTTAATCATTAGGGAGCATATTAGAAACTGTCTATGATACTTGTTTAAAACTCTCCTTTGAATTTCTATGAAACTTAGATAGAAAAATGAAAATGAACCCAGGTTTGATGAAACCAATAAATGACCTGGAAGTAGATGCAGTAAAGAGACAGTATTTTGTTTCTTTTAGAACATATACTGTGTTATACAATTAAAATAGATATTTGACTTTCTTTTTTGATCAAAATTCCTTATCTATGTTTATTTTTGTCCTTTTCTTTTGAAAAGATTCCTAGAGGGCAAATTTTGTATTTCTAACATTTGTGCTATTCTATAAATGCGGTGCTTGATCTAAGTTCAATTTGTTGTTGTTGTTATGTGCCGTCGAGTCCAACCTGACTCATAGCGACCTCTCCTTGGGTTTCTGAGGTAATATCATTACAGAAGTAGATTGCCCCATCTTCCTTCCGAGGAGTGGTTGGTGGGTTTGAACCGCCAGCCTTCTGGTTAGCAGTCAAGAGCCTTAGGAACTACACTACCAGAGCTCCTAAGTTCAGTTGAGCAGTATTAATTTATAGGCCAGAGAACCATAGGGAAGTGTTCCATTTCAACATGAATACACCTTCAAGATCAGGATGTCTGACTTAGAGGGTCTCAGTGAATGATTGGTTGTTCCTTAGGCTTCTAAGATGTAGATGGATGTATTAAGCAGTCTTTATGTTTCAAGGTCAAGAGAGAAAAAACTCTAGGTGTGCCTAATATAAATTCTCTTTGATAGTAGCTAAAAAGATAATCACCTTTGCCTACATTTGTCTTCTTAATGACTATTTTCCTGATGAGCATTTTATAATCTGCACAAAAGGCACAACTACATAGCTAGACACAAACTGATTTCATATAAAAGAGGATATAAAATTCCCTTCAGCATGACATTAGTTCTCTCATGCTCCAGTTTTTTTTTCAGCAATCAATGAGAGCATTCTCTTATGGAGAGACAATAATATCCTTTGTCGTGTCACTAATGTTAGCTATGGCCCCATCACTATGCCAAGGAATCCCACAGCCAAGGCAGTCAGCAACTCTGAAATGCAGGGCTATCCAAACAAGGACTTCATTAGACTTAATGTCTGTCTTATGACACAGCTTTATAATTTGAATACAAAAGTTCCCAGACATTGCACTCTGTGGCTTGATATCACTAAGTGTTCATCATTGTGACTTAATCTGTCTGAAATATTTGTAATGAGCCTAGCTTTATGTCCCTAGGAATGAGCATTTAGGAAGCCCAATGACTTCTTTCATTATTTCTCTTGCTTCTCATTAGCATAATTAGCAGCTGTTCCACCCCTAAAGATTAGAAGATTGTTTCAAACTATTCAACAGAAGGGGGATTCTTGTATATCTATTACATCCTAGGTGATAATTAAAAAAAAAAAAAAAAAAAATTGATACAAGTGGCTGTAATTGCAAAATTTATGATATCTTGTCAATCAAAAGAGATTGTAGGTAGAGTAACATTGATAACTAACCAAACCAAATTAAACCCACTGCCGTCCAGTTGGATCGGACTCATAGCGACCCCTCTTTGGGTTTCCGAGGTGGTATCTCTATGGAGGTAGATTGCCCAACCTTCCTTCTGAGGAGTGGCTGGTGAGTTTGAACCAGCAGCTTTCTGGTTAGCAGCCAGATGCCTGCCCCTATTTCTTAGTATGAAACTGAATTTGAGATAAATAGTGATGTTTATTTAATTTTGAATTATATACTCGTATCTCCCTTATACTTTTCCTTCATACCTTTCAGGACTGTGTTTGCAAATGTTTCCCTTATTTTAAAGAGAGGCATTTGATCATTCTTTATTTGATGTTCAAGTGTTTTCAGATGGATTAGTTAGGAACTGCTATATCCAAAAACGTAATTAAGGAACATTCATTTGGGTATTCTCCCTCTTCTCTTTGTCATTTAACTTGGTGATGTTCTGTATTTCACAACTTACATTGAGTCTATTAGCTATAACTTCATTACTCTTTCAACTCCTACTATGTAAAATGGATTCTTTTTAAGACATTTTTTCTTGGGTCTGAGTGAGAAAGTTTGCTATTTTTAAAAGGATTGTTGTTGTTGTTAAGTGCCGTTGAGTCGTTTCCGACTCATAGCGACCCCATGCACAGCAGAACGAAACACTGCCCGATCCCGCACCAGCCC
>NW_006921740.1:7996650-8027771 GCF_000298275.1 Orycteropus afer afer
CTACTTGAAAATGTGTGCTCTATATGTGATTTGAAGGTTGGGCAATCTATCTTCGTAGTGATATTGCCTCAGAAACCCAAGGAGGGGTCACTATGAGTCAGTTTCGACTCAACGGCAATGAGTTGAGTAATACAGAAAAAGGAGGTCTGGTAGCGTAGTGCCTAAGGTATTTGACTGTTAACCAGAAGGCTGCTGGTTCAAACCCACCAGCCACTCCTCAAAAGGAAGATTGGAAGACCTTGATAATTTGGAAGAGCAAAACAAAACAATTTGTTGTAAATGATTAGTCCATTTACAGGTTTATATGGAATTGATGATTTTAGAGTATCTATGGGTGGTTTTGCAGATCATGGATTCTGGAGTCAGAATGTCCAGATTTGAGTCCTAAGTAGGCTTTTCTGTGCCTCAGTTTCTTTATAAGAATTGAGGTGATAGTGATTTTTGCCTGGTACAGTTGTGGTAAAGACAAATGAGTTAATATATGTAAATTGCTTATTTATTTCAGCTCTGGTGCCATAGTGCCTACGGCATATGACTGCTAACCAGAAGGCTGGAAGTTCAAACACACCAGCCACTCCTCAGAAGGAAGATTGGGAAATATAACTTTATAGTGAAATCTCCTCAGAAACCCAAGGAGAGGTCACTATGAATTGGACTCAACTCGATGGCAGTGAGTTGGTTTGTTTTTGCCATATAATAGTAAGAGTATGTTGTTGTTGTTGTTTTGTGCCATTGAGTCAGATCTGACTCATAGCGTCCCCTCCTTGGGTTTCTGAGGCAGTATTACTACAGAAGTAGATTGCCCAAATTTCCTTCTGAGGAGTGGCTGGTGGGTTTGAACCAACAGTCAAGTGCCTTAGGCACTATGCTACCAAAGCTCTTATAAGAGTATGTAGTAGTAAGAAATGACAAGATAAAAGAGCTGAACAGAAGATTTCAAAGAGCAGCTCGAGCAGACAAATCCAATTACTATAATGAAATGTGCAAAGACCTGGGGTTAGAAAACCAAGAGGGAAGAACATGGTCAGCACTTCTCAAACTGAAAGAACTGAAGAAAAAATTTAAGTCTCAAGTTGCAATATTGAAAGATTCTATGGGCAAAATATTGAATGATGCAGGAAACATCAAAAGAAAATGGAAGGAATACATAAAGTCACTGTACCAAGAAGAACTGGTTGATGTTCATCCATTTCAGGAGGTGGCATATGTTCAAAAACCAATGGTATTGAAGGAAGAAGTTGAAGCTGCACTGAAAGAATTGGTGAAGAACAAGATTCCAGGAATTGATGGAATACCCACTGAGATGTTTCAACAAATGGATGCCCCACTGGAGGCACTCACTTGGCTATGCCAAGATATTTGGAAGACCACTACCTGGCCAACTGATTGGAAGATATCCATATTTGTACCCATTCCAAAAAGAAGGTGATCCCACAGAATGTGAAAATTATTAAACAATATCATTACTATCACATGAAAGTAAAACTTTACTGAAGATAATTCAAAAATGGTATATTGCAGCAGTATATTGACAGAGAACTTCCAGAATTGCAAGCTAGATTCAGAAGAGGACATGGAATGAGGGATATCATTGCTGATGTCAGATGAATCTTGGCTCAAAACAAAGAATACCAGAAAGATGTTTACTTGTGTTTTATTAACTATGCCAAAGCATTTGATTGTGTGGATTATAAAAAATTGTGGATAATATTGAGAAGAATGAAAATTCCAGAACACTTAATTGTACTTATGAGGAACCTGTACATATATCAGGAGGCTTTTGTTCTAACAGAACAAGGGGACACTACATGGTTTACAATCAGGAGGGGAGTGTGTCAGGGTTGTATCCTTTTACCCTACTTATTCAGTCTGTATGCTGAACAAATAATCTGAGAAGCTGGACTATATGAAGAAGAACATGGCATCAGGATTGGAGGAAGATTCTTTAAGAACCTGTGATATGCTGATGACACAACTTTGCTTGCTGAAAGTTAGGATGGCTTGAAGCACTTACTGATGAAGATTGAAGAATATAGTCTGCAGTATGGATTACATTGCAATATAAAGAAAAAAAAAATACTCACAATCAGACCAATAAGCAGCATCATGATAATTGGAGAAAAGATTGAAATTGTCAGACTTCACATTGCTCGGTTTTACAATCAACACCAACAGAAACAGCAGTCAGGACATCAGATGACGTATAGTACTGGGCAGATCAGCTGCAAAGGACCTCTTTCAAGTGCTGAAGAGTAAAAATGTCTCCTGAGGACTAAAGTGCGCCTGACACAAGTCATGGTATTTTCAATCACCTCATATGCATGTGAGAGCTGGACAATGAGTAAGGAAGACTGAAGAAGAGTTGATGGTTTTGAGTTGTGGTGTTGGTGAAAAATGCTGAAAGTACCACAGACTGTTAAAAGAACTAACAAATCTTTCCTGGAGTAAGTGCAGCTGGAATGCTCCTTGGAAACGAGAATGGTCAGACTTCGACTCACATACTATGGTCATGTTGTCAGAAGGCACAATTCAGTGGAGAAAGATGTCATGCTTGGTAAGGAGGAAGGTCGACAAAACAGGAGAAGCCCCTCACAGGATGGACTGACACAGTGGCAGTCAAGACGGGCTCAAGTAGCAAGGATCATGGAGCTGGTGCAGGACTGGGAGATGTTTCATTCTGTTGTGCATAGGGTCACTATGAGTCGGAGATGGCTCAGTGGCACCTAACAACAACAATAACAGCAAGAGCCATACAAGTGTTAACTGTTATTTTTTATTTCCATATTTTTAATAATTTCTCAGAGATTGTTTTTATTGTTGTTGTTATTTTCAACCTGTTATTCTTGCTCTGTTCCTTTCATTAACTTCTACAAATATTTACTGAGCAATTACTAGGTGCTATGAACTCCTTTAAGCTCTGACAGCATAGTGTTGACTAACATAGACCATTTCTATCTTCCTCCATCTCTTACCTTCTTCTATTTTCATTAAAGTCCATTGTTCATCATTGGAATCATTACTTTGAAAATTCTCTTTTCTACTGTCTCCACTTTGTATTCACTTTTAAAGTCACAGATTTAAGGCAACCATCTGCCTACTCCATCCTTGTGGCCAAGAAGCTAAATATTACTACCAGAAATAACCAACTATTCTAACTAGTAGCTCAAAAGAGAGCACAGAATACTATAGGAAGCTTATGTAATCTGGTAATAAGTAAGTTCCTTTTCTCCAGAACAACTTGTCATATCTTTTCTACTGTAGAAATAGACTTCTTTTCCTCTTCAGCTTTTCTATCACTCTAATAATGGCCTTGATCAATATTTCATTGAAAGAATGAAATACTCCTATGAAGGAGAAAGTACACTTTAGATGATAAAGGCTTTTTTTTTTTTTTTTTGGTAACAGAAAAATGATACTGAATACGGATGTAGAAAGCAGCACAGCACAGCCAAAGTAAAACCGAATGTTTGAGCACATATGGTTGGGGATAGACTTATTGGTATACAGGTAGGTACAGGTGCATACATAGGTGTGCGCAGACAGAAGTATCTATAACACCCTACCATTGAGTCAATTCTGATTTATAGTAATCCTGCAGGACAGAGTAGAATGGCCACATAGGTTTTCCAAGCCTGAAATCTTTATGGAAGCAGACTGAGACATTTTTCTCCCACAGAGTGGCTGTTAGGTTCAAACTACCAAACTTTTTGGTTAATAGCTGAGAGCTTTAACCATTGTGCCACCAGAGCTTCTTAGAAGTATCTATGTTGTGGTGCAGTACCTAAGGCATTTGACTGCCAGCAAGAAGGCTGGTGGTTCAAACCCACCAGCCACTCCTTAGAAGGAAGATTAAGCAATCGACTTCTGTAGAGATACTGCCTCAGAAACCCAAGGAGGGGTGGCTATGAGTCGAATAGACTCCATGGCAGTGAGTTTGGTTTTTGATTTATGTTGCTGTTATTTTTAGGTGGTGTTGAGAGAGCTCCAACTTATAGAGACCCTATGTAGGATAGAATGAAACAATGCCTGTCCTGCCTCATCTCCACAACCTGCTATGCTTGAGCCCATCATCGCAACCACTGTGTCAATCCATCTCATCCAGGGCCTTGCTCTTTTTTGCTGATCCTCTATTTTACTAAGCATGATATCCTTCTCCAAGCAATGGTCCCTTCTGAAAATGTGACCAAAATATGTGAGATGAAGTCTGGTCATGCTCACTTCTAAGGAGTATTTTGACTGTACTTTCTTCTGGCAGTCAATGGTATTTTTTAGTATTATTTGTCAGCACCACTATTCAAATGTACTAATTGTTCTCCAGTCTTCCTTATTCATTGTCCAGCTTTCACATGCATATGAAACTATTGAATATATCATGGCTTCAATCAGGTGTACCTTACTCTTCAAAGTGATATCTTTGCTCCTTAATACTTTAAAGAGGTCTTTGCAGCAGATTTGTCCAGTGCAATAAGATGTATAATTTCTTGAAGGCTGCTTCTATGAGCATTGACTGTGAATCCAAATAAAATGAAATCCTTGATAACTTCACTCTTTTCTCCATTTGTCATGATGTTGCTTTTTGGTCCAGTTGCAGAGATGTGTGTTTCTTTATGTTGATGTGTAATCTATATTGAAAACTGTAGTCTTTGATCTTTATAAGCAAGTGTTCCAAGTCATCTTCATGTTCAGCAAGCAAGGTTGTGTCATCTGCATATTGCAGGTTGTTAATGAGTTTTTCTCCAATCCTGATGCTGTATACATCTTCACATAGTCCAGTATAGTATCTCTATAAGTGTAAATGCAAATATGTGGGTGTAGACACATAGTTTTGTTGAAGACACAAATACAAATACTCCAAATACATAACCAAACACCTTCCAGGATTGGTTTTCGAGTTTTGAAAGCTTAGGACTGTATTCTTATGGAGGAACTCAATCAATTGGCATAAAGTAGTTCACAAAAATCATGAGCTGCATCCTAGTGAAGTGAGTGATGTCTGCAGTCCTAAAAGCTTGCAAGCTGCCATCTGAGACATAACTATAGATCTCCAGTCACCAGAAGCAAAACAGTAAGATGGTAATCAAAAGCCCAGAGAAAAAAAAAAACAATTCTATACAAGCCACAGCCTCATCTATCCTGAGACAAGACAAACAAGATGGTGCCCACTATCACCACTGATTGTTCTGACTGGGATCACAATAGATGGTCTAGGATAGAGTAGGATAAAAATGTGAAGCTGAGCTCAAGTTCTTAAAAAAAAAGAAAAAAAAATTAGACAAACTGAAACAGTCAAGAACAGAGGACTCCCCAAGACTATCATCCTGAGATACACTTTAAATCCAGAACCAGGCCTATTCCCTGAGATCACCAGCTAGTGAAATGGCAGAATGGTGCACAAAATAAAGGATAATACCCATAAGATGGGTGTTCTCATTAAAAGCCATGAGAACGAGACAAAAATGTCAACAATTACTCAAAAGCATAGAGGAGAAGATAAGGGCCCAGGAAAATGGAAGAAACAGAACACAATTAAAGAGAATGTTGACATATTGCAATAAATGTTGACATATTGTAATAAATGTCAGTGAAGAATCTGTGTAGAAATTGTCAACTGAGAATATAACTTGATTCATAAACTTCCACCAAAAACTAAGATAAAAAATGAATTTAATTTAAAAATGAGTAATTCAATGATATTTCCTTCCCACCAATTAAAGAGGAAAGATGCCATTTTGAATACTAAGGTGTGCTTAACCCAAGCCATGGTATTTTCAATAGCCTCATATGAATGTAAAAGCTTGCAATGAATAAAGAAGACCAAAAAAGAGTTGATGCTTTTGAATTGTGGTGTTGGTGAAGTATACTGAAAATACCACAGACTGCCAGAAGAATGAACAAATCTGTCCTGGAAGAAGTGTAGCTAGACATCTTCTTGGAAGCAAGAATGGCCAGACTTCATCTCACCTACTTTGATCATGATGTCAGAAAAGACCATTCCCTGGAGAAGGCTATCACGCTAGGTAAAGTGGAGGGTCAGCCAAAAAGGGGAAGATACTCAACAAAATGGATTGACACAGAGGCTGCAAAGATAGGCTCAAATATAACAAGGATTGTGAAGATGGTGTAGGACAAGGCAGTGTTTTGCTCTGTTATACATTGTATCATTATGAGTTGGAGCTGACTCGATGGCATCTAACAACAAATGATAATCTGCCTGCAAGTGTTCCCACATGTTAAGCTTCAAATTTCAATGAAAGAAGTGTCTCTGATCCTATCAAGGCCAACCCCATATTCTTGTACTTCAGATTTCATGCCTTCTCACCATTTCATGGGTTTTATTCTGGAGTTGTAAATCTTCTTTTCTGGAAATATGATCTCATTATCTCATTCATTCCACTACACTATGCACAGAAACATTCAAGTGAGGTTTAGTACCTTACATTGACAAAAGACTCCCTTGACTCCATATACTTTAGCAACCAGCATTCAATTTCTCTGCTCACTATCACAAACAAAATAAAACAAAACAAAACTTATCATAAGTTATTTATATAAGCACTGTCCACACATCTTCTTTTAGTGTCTACTTAAACCACTTTAATTTGGCTTCTTAAAACACTATACTAAAGAATTTGCCTTTATAAGGGTTACCAGTGTTATGATTGGAGTCAAATGTAATCAACAATCTTCAATTTTTATTGTTCCTTTTGCCAATTTTCAGTATAATTGACTATCTCTTATTTTGTGAACAAAATAGAGAGCCAGTAGATTGGAGATTCTGTTAAAGGAGAAATTTTTTTCTATGGTAAGATGTACATGGTGACTGAGTAGAAAGATTATGACATGTACTTGGAACTGAGATTTCAGAGATGGTACAGTTACTGGTGATGGCTAGATTACCAATGGAATAAGTTACTTGAGGTGGGATAGAGGAACAGTACACTAGTGGTGAGGATTTCCAGGAATTTAGAAGTCAGGGATGCAACTAAATTGATTAATAAGAAGTCAGTAAAAAGGTTTATATGAGTAAAAGAAGAGGAGTAAACGATGCAGTGGGTGCTGAAGTCATCAATGAATAAGGATTATTTGGTAATTAAGAGATCATTAAGAAATATGTTATCTGGTGATATTTGGATTGTAAACTTTGTATAGAAAAATAGTTTCCCTTCTAGCCTTTCCATAAAAACAGAAATTATTAAATTTGTTAGCACTGTGCAGTCTAGCAGACATTTCTGATTATGCTACAGCTCCACATTTTACTTCATGACTATTTCAGGCACATTTAAGTATGGAGTTCACATCAGACACTCATAGGATGGAAATAAAAAGAGAAAATAGAAAATAGTTATACCAAATAATTCCACTAGTCTTTGTTACTTTAGTAACTAATTAAATCCTTTTGGTAATTATAATTTTGATAGATAATTAGCCTTTGGGTCCCTGAATATTTGAATCTTCCATTATGTGTCTACCGAATTGCCCCAAAGTCACCAATCTAATTCAGTTTTTCTATGGATATTGTTGTGTTGTTATGTGCCACCGAGTCAGACTCGACTCATAGCGACCCCTCCCTGGTTTTCTGAGGCAGTATCACTACGGAAGTGTATCGCCCAACCTTCCTTCTGAGGAGTGGCTGGTGGGTTTGAACCGCCAGCCTTCTGGTTAGCAGTCAAGTGCCTTAGGCATTATGCTACAGAGCTCCTTCTATGGACATTAAACATGTAATATTAATTAGCTTGAAATCCCCAAATGAGATAAATTCAATAACATTTACAGGATGGTTCAGTTACTGACTCTTTTTTCCTCAATCTTACAATGTTTCTTGACTAACAATTAAAATCTGAATAACAATTAAAGATTCTGAAAGTATCAAGTAGCATTTCTGAATGATTTAAAGTTTCGGTTTCTAAGTGCACAGAAAACAAGTTTTGAACTAAATTCTTCTACAGAATTAGAGAAGTTAGGTAGAAGTCTTTATATTTCTGTGGTCTGTAATTATCTTATAAATGGTATGAACTACAGAAATTTTCACCAGGATCGACAGTCTTTATAAGCAAAACTGGTTTTAAATTCAAGTAGGATAATATCAACAGAAGAGTTTACTAATGAAGAAAAAAAAAAAAAGTGGAATGGTCTCTGATTTCTGATTTATAATTGTTAATTTCCTGTTAGTGATGCTATTTAGCACCTTTTATACTCTTAAGAATTTTACAATAGTGAAAACCTGGAAAAAGAAAAAATAAGTAGAATAATTGAATAAAATGCTTTTGTTATTCTTGTGTTCTGTCAACTCATAATAATGACCCTATTGGATGGAGAAGAACTTCCCCATAGGCTATCCTAGGCTGTAGTCTTTATGCAAGCAGATCACCAGGCCTTTTCTCCTACAGAATGGCTATGAGTTTGAACCTTGGACTTTTAGGTTAGCAACTCAGCTGTTAGCCAGTTCACCACCAGAATTACTTAAATGAACACAGTAATGCAGTATAATTTTACTGTGAGTCATTTCCTATACATCTTGATTCCTTATATCTTATTTTTTTTTAAATAAAAATGGAAATTTCCACATAATTAACATATTTCTCTTTTTGGATGGTATAAGTTTATATCTCAGACTCCCAAATAAAAATGGTGTCAGTGACCTGAATGCCAAAAACCCTGAAAAACACTTTCCTCATGGGATCTTGCTTTTTAGAATTGTGTTTGACTCCAAATTCCAGTCTGTTTTTGAAAATAAAAGGTAATGTTGACAACATAGATTAATTCACAAAGAAAGAACCCCTGAGAAACTCATTCTGTAATATTATTCTAAACATAGATTCTATTTACAATAAAAAGCATAATAGATAGGACTTATAGATCAGGAGGGACCTGTCTTTGGAGAAGGACATCATGCCTAGTAAAGCAGAGGGAGTGAAAAAGAGGAAGACCCTCAATGAAATGAATCGACACAATGGTTGTGCCAATGGATTGAAACATAGCAATGATTGTGAGGATGGTGCAGGAACAGACAGTATTTCCTAGTGTACCTGTTGTCACTATGAATCAGAACTGACTCAACAGCACCTAAACAATAACAACAACAAGGGCACTTAATGACTTATTAATTCAAAAATGACATACAAAATTAAAAATAAAAAGAGTCAATGTAAAAGAACAATAAATTCTCTGGTGGTCTATTTCTTACAATCACTGCTTGATGAAAACACAGAGGCAATAATTAAATATTGTTGAAATGAACTTGTCTCTGTTACAGTAAAAACAAAGTGTACTTTGTATTAGATAAGCAAAACTGTGTGAGAGTTTAATGACTCAAAGAAGTCACATAACAGTTTTTTTCCAAGGTGGTATCTCTATGGAAGTAGATTGCCCAATTTTTCTTCCAAGGAGTGGCTGGTGGGTTTGAGCCATCAGCCTTCCGGTTACCAGTCAAATGCCTTAGGGACTATGTCACCAGAGCTCCTTTATCAACTTGATGCTCTATAATTCTTTAGAATATTTTGTTTGGAGTACAGTATAGATATTGACATGGTGGAAATTATGACAAAAAAAAGTTAATTAATATGTATGATTTTATAGGTTTGCGGAAAGAGACTAGTGCATGAAACTGGGGCCATGGATTCTTATTTTAACAACATCAGATAGGTTATTTTTATGCTCTGACCTTTAGATTTAAAGTCTCTAAATTGGCAATTAAACAATGTGTGACAGGATAGATGTTCTGTCTCCTGGTTCCCCTCATTCATTTTCTTCTTGTCCAGCTGGGAAGAATGTCTTTTTAATGAAACTGAGTAAAAAGGCAGATATTTTGTTAACATGATAATTCATCAAGTTCTTCTATGAGAGAGATTAGATATTAGGCAAAGAAGGCTTTATTTTATCTTAAAGAATCTTCAACACGAAGACTGAGACGATCTAAGAACTTTAACAATCCATGTAATCCTTTTAGGGATAAAACTATAAAGATATCTATAAACTTGTCCTCAAAAAATAAGCCAGAATGGGGTTGGAGAAGAAGAATTGGATGGGAGAAAAATTTTACTTGGGGCAATAGGGCAGGCACAAAAAGGCTCGGGAAGTGGAGGGAAATGAGAGGAAAGAGAAAATTATCTGAAGTCAACTTTGAAAAACAATTTGATGTAACAAGTTAAGAAATGTTTTGTACCATCCTCTATACTTTGTGTTTGTTCATGATACTTTTTTTTTTTTCTCATAATGTATTACAGTCATTGAGAGTGAAATAAATAAGAAGAATTTACCACTCTCACTCTATAGATCCACTGATAACATTTATACTCAAAAATGTGAAAGTCATCAAACTCTGTCCCTGTGACTTCATCAGTTATAGCTTTGCTTAGACTCATAGGCAAGTTCAACTTGACTTCTTAAGGAAGAATGTGGTTTCATAGTATTACTTCAATTTATTAACAATACATAGTTGTTGAGTGCCTATATCCACAACAATGGACTCAAACATACTAATGCTGGAGAGATGAGAGAGGATTGGATGAAATTTTATTCTGTTATACATAAGGATGCCATCAACTAGAGCTAACTGGTTGGAAACTAACAACAATTGAGTGACTATGCTTTTCAGGCATTACATTGGGCACTGAAGATACAGCAGTGCACAAAAACAACCAAAATCCCTCCCTTTATACAGTTTAATTCACAGATGGAGGGAAAAACAAACAAACAAAAACAATAAACTAAGTGACTAGATATACACAGTATATTAGATGTTGACAAGGGTTATGGGGAAAGATGAAGCAAGTAACATGACAATTGAAGGTGGGGTTCCATTTAAAATAAGATGTTCAGAAGATCTCAATGAAAAAGTGCCATTTGAGCAAAGACATGAAGTTGGGGACAAGCCATGCAGATCCAAACACAGGGATCAGCTAAGGCAAAGAGTCAAAGATGGGAGTATGTCTCTGTATTTGATAGCAAGCTAGCAGGCCAACACTGCTGGAGCAGAGAGAAGAGGAGAGAATGAAGGAAAATTATGTGTGTGTGCAAAGGGTGGGAGAGAAGAGGTTAAAAAATGGGCTTTTTATTAATTAAATTTTTTATTAATTAACATATTAATGTTTTCATGTTGACTTTTCAAAATAATGCTAATGAACCAAAATCAAGTTATAATTACACAGACACACAATCACCAGAAGACTGTTAATCTTGAAAAATCTTTGGAAGTAAAATAGAGATTTTAACATTTTCATGTTGACAGTTTTTTAACAGATGGTTCTTTGGTTAACCTGAAGCTTAGAATCGTGGTGCTGTATTTTAAATGGACAAGAAGGCTGTTATTTGAGCAAAACCTTTAAGCTCCAATCTTTTTGATGAGACATAGTAAGCCAGAGTTTACTTTCAGGGACAAATCTGTTCTTTTGGAGACTGAGGATGGCATTTTCAATCTGTGCAATTTTCTGGATGTAGTTGATATAAAATGAAACAAGAATGCACTTTACACAGCTTAGTCAATACTCTGAATAAAATCAATGCTTTACAGTCACTATTAGATAAAGATTTATTTTCAGCCCTTGGGCATTGATTTTAGACTTTTAATACATATTTAGAGTGCTTTGTTGTTAAATAGTTACTTCTAATTAATATAATTGTTTCTAAATCTAAATTCACACTCTAAACAAATATCTGGGTCATTTATAATGAAAAATAAAAGTTTTAGAACTGAAATATATTTGAAGGAAAGCAGAAGCTGGGATGGTATCCTCAGCAATAAAATCTGACAAATATGATTGTATTGTGTGTATTGTGGAGACATAACTCCAAACCCCACAGTCATTTTTCCTTTTTTTTTTTTTTTTTTTTATGATTGTTTCACTTATATGGAAGACCTAAGAAGAATTGATATCCTTGTCTGCAAAACACCACAAAATGTGGATGAACATGGAGTACATGCTGAATGAAATAAGTCTATCACAGGACACATATTGTACCAGTCCATTATTGTAAAAAGTCAAGGAAAAGGTTTATATATGGAAGGAAACATTCTGTGTTGGTTACCAGGGGTGGGAAGGAGGGGAGGAAACACTGCTAGATAGGTAGAGACAAGTATTGATTTGAGTGAAGAGAAGGGCAATGTACCAAACATGAGTGATCAACACGGTGTCACTGAGGAAGAGGAAGACATAGAAAGGTGCATGGGAGTTACATACAACAAAGATGAACCCTTTTGCACGTACAGTACTGTGTTGTCAGTGAAGGCAAACATGGATATATGGGTGGATAGAGAGGTGGTCAGACTAAACTATTAGGTATGTTTATGCAGGGGGCAGTGTGCCCAAGACCATGTATAGGGTTAGCAGACAATGTTTCTACAAGGGTATTTGTATGTTCTGTAAGAATTCCCAGGCATATAGTAGAGCTGACAAGGCACAAAGTTTTAGTCCTTCTTGGCCACAGCCAAATACCCAGAGGGAGCAAGTAGTTGGACCTATTGGCTCAGGACTATGGTCATGGGAGACATCAAGCTCAATTGGTATAACATACTGCACAAAAACATTGTTCCACATCCTACTTTGGTGAGTAGTGACTGGGATCTTAAAAGCTTGCAAGTGGCCATCTAGATGAAAAGATGGGTCTCTCTTCATCCAGAGCAAGAAGAATGAAGAAAACCAAAGACACATGGAAACAATTAGTCCAAGGGACTTTTGTATCACGCAATCTTCAGCCTATATGACTATGAACCTAGATGAACTAGATGGTGGCTATCTACCACTGTCAACCACTTGGAGGGGGATCAATGTAAGCAATCCTGCATAGACTGGGAGAACAATGTGGAACAAAACTAAAAATCATAAAAAAAAAAAAAAAAAATGAACCAGGTTTTCTGGTCTGATAGAGCCTGGTGGAACACCAGAGATGATGGCCCCAGCTGCCTTCAGGTCTGGAATTGAACCCACCCAACCAAACAAATGACGTGTATGAGCTGAACATTCACATTAAATAGATATAGTTTTTAGAGAGATCAATCATGGGAGGACAGAAGGTTTGTGCATGCATATGGACATAACTCAGGGGCAGGAGTGCATGGGAAGGAAAGACACAGGGAAGAGGTGGTCATGGGGAGGAAGTGAGAGGAGAGCTGTTGCATTGTGGGAGACTACATTCAATGTCATGAGACAAAGTGTATGTAAACTGCTGTGTGGAAAAGAATTTGCTCTGTAAACTTTCACCCAAATCACAATAAAAATTTTTTTTTAAAAAAAGAATTGATGTTTTTGAATTGTGAGATTGGTAAAGAATACTGAAGATATCATGGACTGACAAAAGAACAAACAAATCTGTCCTGGAGGAAGTGCAGCCAGAATGATCCTTAAAATGAGAATGGCTAGATTTCATCTCACCTACTGTGGTCATGTTGGTAGAAGAGACCAGTCGCTGGAGAAGGATATAATGCTTGGTAAAGTAGAGTGTCAACCAAAAAGGGGAAGACCCTCAATAACATGAATTGACTCAGTGGTGGCAACAATGGGTTCAAGAATAACAAGGATTGTGAGCATGGTGCAGGACTGGGCAGTGTTTTGTTCCGTTAGCACAGGGTCACTGTGAGTCAGTGCCAGCTTGACAGCATCGAACAACAGCAACAATGGCTTATGAAGATTTATTTAAGCCTTAGAAAGGAAATCATAAGCAAAATCTCATTCTGGATGATTCTGATTATTACATGTATAAGCGTAGGACTGGATAAAGAAGTGAAAAGATCACACAGTAATTTGGAAATGGTAAATTTTTCTGGAGATTTTGGAAAAGGGTCAGTAGAAATATGCACAATGTCATAAAGAAAAAGAGAACAGCTACCCTAACCTGTAAAATGTGTCTCAGACTCTACCATCTGTGTTGGTATGTACCATTCCCACTAATCCATTATTGCCAAGTTGATTCTGACTAATGTTGTTGTTATTGTTATGTGCCGTCGAGTCAGCCCCGACTCATAGCGACCCCTTCTTGAGTTTCCGAGGCATTATCACTACAGAAGTAGATTGCTCCATCTTCCTTCCAAGGAGTGGCTAGTGGATTTGAACTGCCAGCCTTCTGGTTAGCAGTCAAGTGCCTTAGGCACTATGTCACCAGAGCTCCCCCATATATGTCACAGTGCAACTGTGTTTAATAGAAAATTTTTTGGAAATAATTCACCAGGCCTTTCTTCTGAAGAGCCTCTGGGAGGACTTAAACTTCTAACTTTTTGGTTAGAAGACAAGCTCCTCATGCATTTTCACCACCCAGAGATTCCTATGATTTGTCACCTAGGCCATTTTAGTAACTTTCTATTCGAACTCCCTGCTTTTCAACTTCTTCTATTTCTCCAGCCCATCCTTCAAACCACTATAGAGTTACAATTATAAAATTGATCCTCAAAAGTTCTTCAGAGATTTCTGAGTGTTTTAGGATACATTTCTGGACTCCAATATTAAAACCTAGGCTGTTCTGATCTTCAACAACTTTTCTTTCTCACTAGCCACACCCAGCCATACCTATCCTGGAGCAGTACTGATTACTTTTATTACTTGATGACTTTAATCTTGCTATAGCCTCAGAATAGGAGCTCTGGTAGCATAGTGGGTAAGACATCTGGCT
This sequence comes from Orycteropus afer afer, assembly GCF_000298275.1. Lineage (NCBI taxonomy): Eukaryota > Metazoa > Chordata > Mammalia > Tubulidentata > Orycteropodidae > Orycteropus > Orycteropus afer. The sequence continues at coordinate 8,011,249 of NW_006921740.1, forward strand.
GCTAATCAGACGTTAGTGGTTCAAACCCACCAACTGCTCCATAGTAGGAGGATGAGACAATTTACTTCTGTAATGATTTATAGCCTTGATAACCCAATGGGGGTCACTATGAGTCAGAATCAATGTGATGGCAGTGTTTGGTTTTGGTTTACGGCTTAGAACAGATGCTCTTTCATACTTGTCTTGGTTCTCTAGTGCTGCTATAACAGACATATCACAAGCAGATGGGTTTACAAACAGGGATTTATTCTCTTATAGTTTAGGAGGCTAGAAGTCTGATTTCAAAGTGCCAGCTCTAGGAGCTGGGTGAAGGTCTCCCAACTTTGGGCTTCAGTTCCAGGCCCACTACAGCTGGAGGTTTTTTCTGACTCATGAAGCTGCTGGCTGCTGAGGCTGACAAACCCAAGATCAACAAGTAAAATGACACAGTCCCAAGATTAGCAGACAACATGGCAGGCCACTAATTCAAGTCCAAGAACAATCCCAAGGTTGGCAGGCAACATGGCAGGCCACTGAGGCCAAATGTAGGATCCAAATATGCAAAAGCTCAAGACCTTTCTCACAGCTTTTCCTTATATTGGAAGTAGGCCACACCTCAAAGGCTACTCAGCTGCTCACATGCAGATTTGAACTTGGAGATGATTGTCAGTCTCACTATGGGAATAACTGCATCCAGCTGCCCACCTGCTCAGAATCACAGCCCAGTCAAGTTGACACACAACTTTTACTACCACAATACTCAAGACCCACATAAATAATTAATGAAATTAATAAATATATAAAAACGCAAAGCCAATTTTTCATGTTTTGTAAGAATTCCAAGATGGTCAAAAACCAAACCAAACTCACTGCTGTCGAGTCGAATCTGACTCATAGCCACCCTTCTTTAGGTTTCCAAGGCACTATCATTACTGAAGTAGATTGCCCCATCTTCCTTCTGAGGAATGGCTGGTGGGTTTGAATAGCCAGCCTTCTGGTTAGCAGTCAAATGCCTTAGGCACTACACTACCAGAGCTCCCTCCAAGATGCTAATAGTGAAATATTTTACCAAATGGGGGACCTGTTTTGTCACAAAGATCACATGCCCATGAGGCTGACCCTTTTTGCCCTCTTCTCTGGTTTGGGAAAATTGTGGCTAAGGGAATGTAGAAAAGAGGATCTCTTTATATTCTTGTTCATTGCCACCAAGTTAGCTTCTAATAGTGACTTTATGTACAACAGAATGATATGTGGTCTGGTTCTGTGATATTTTCATAACCATTGCTGTATTTGAGTCCATTGTTTTGGTCACTGTGTCAAAACATTCTACTGAGAGCTTCCATCCATTTTACCAACTCTGAAGTCCTTTTCTAACAATTGGTCTTTCCTGATGAATTGTCCAAAGTGAGCTATAATTTCATCATATTCTCTTCTAAGGGTCATTTTGGTTATATTTATTCTAAGAGTAATTTATTCATCCTTCTGCAAGTCTATGATATATTCAATGTTCTTCACCATATTCTTAGTAGACCTGAAATCATATAGCTCAGTTCTTATTTTCTCTATACTAAAAAATGAAACCTCTAGGGATATCACTAAGATTTACATTTCCATAGCTAATGTAAAATGTTCATGCCAAATAATATTTTGAAAGGTGGATTTAGGGCTAACATATGATTGTCAGCATAATTCCAGAAATTTATGGCCAATAGAACTTCTTAAGAAAAGTAAGTATTTTTAAAAAAATCTCTAAAAAAGATGAATGCAATGGAAATCAGGTACTTTAGATTATTACCTCTTATAGCAACATTACATAGAATATTTAGGTATTTGACTACCTATGAAATGATCCACAAATATCATATACTTTACATTATTCCTAGGAGACTGATTTATAGATAACTAGCTAACATGTGGAAGAGAAAGCTACACAGAAGAAAAGAATAAGTCTAGGAAGACACCAGAAGCTCGGTGGTGTAGTGCCTAAGACATCTGACTGCTAACCAGAAGACTGGCGGTTCAAACCCACCAGCCACTACAGGAAGGAAGTTCAGGCAATCTACTTCCATAGAGATATCATCTTGGAAACCCAAGGAGGAGTCTCTATGAGTCAGACCTGACTCAATGGCAATGGGTTAGGAAGAGACCAAGAGTGTGTATTAAAAATTGTGTTTGGTAATAACTTGCCTGGAAAAAGAGTATGCCAAAAAGCAACATTTCCATTCATAATGTGAGTCTGAGGAGCTTACACATTGTACACACATTGTTATCATCTGATTTTTTTTTTTTTTGCTAGATCCCCCATAGTAAGATCCAAAGAAAAAGTATTATGTAAATTAATGTACAACCCTGCATCCTCAAGAAAAATGTAGGATTGATATACTCTGAAGTTTCCTCAAAAAGATGTTTTATGGATTTGTGAGGTAAAACCATTGGAATATTTTAAACCTCCAAGAAGTGTTATATAAATATAGATTATAATGAAGATGGCAGAAAAATTAGTTCCTTTTCAGCATAGTGAGATAATTAATGAGTTCATTAGAAACAACCCATTATGCAGAGATCTAGGAGGATGTTAAAAAAAAAAAAATCTGTTCATATTTGCAAGATGACCTTCAAAATTCATTATCTGACATCACTATATGCATCAGTAAATTCTGCTGTATTTAAAAAGAGTCTGAGGGAAATGAGGCATTGCCAAAGTACTGAAAATGTTTACAGGGTCTGCAACAGTAGGACAGATGATTTCATTGTGTAGAAGGTCTGTGTTGTGCTACAGTGTAATTAGGTTTGTTGTGATTTAATTTTCAATTACAGTGATCAACTTAACTCACTTTTCTTCCAGTTACCAACAAGGTAAATCTGATAATATTTCAGGCTTATTAAGAGTTTGTTCTTGTTCCTTGTAACTCTTTAAGTTTTAGTTTTATTTCTCCTGCTTAGAAGATGCAAACATAGTTCTTATCTTGTTATAGATAAGAAGCTAAACTCAAACCAATCTTTACTGAAGGCCTACAGTGTATTAGGAAAAGAGAGAAAATGCAAGTGGGTGTACATTAAATAATATTGTGAACTTGGAGTAAGATTTTCATAGTTGCATATCATAATATCCTGGAGAGAAGCAGAAGTTGAGGCTACTTATGGTAGTTAGAGACAGATTGTAGGGAGCCATGCATATTAAAATTTTGGTAGTATGTTTAGGGGATGGATAAGCCAGTAAAGACATAAACCACTCAAAAACATGATTTAGAAAAGCTATTCTATTGATTATAAGAAACTGTGCCTACTTTCAAGTACCTCTTAAAACATGTAAGTGAATGGTTATATAACCTTTAATCCATTCAGGAGTACAGTTGCTGAGATAGGACACTTGTAGAGAGGGAGGAAAAAGCTAATGATAGAGTCTAATCTCTTTATAAACATGCTAGCAGCATTTTCATCATACAAACTAAATGGTTTATCTAGCAAGAATCTCACTTATCTACAGAATAGTTTTAATAGGATTTGCCTAGTTGTTGAAGTCCCTAGGTGGCACAAATGATTTGTGCTCAACTACAAAATTAAAATTTGTATTTCCAATCAACCAGTGTACCAGGAAAGAATGACCTGGAAATCTGCTTCCATAAGATGACAGCCTGAAAAAACCCTATGGAGCAGTTAGACTCTGTAATACATGGGGTGACCATAAGTCAGAATCAACTCAACATCAATGGAATTGGTTTTGACCTTATTTTTGAGAATTTTTTAGGGTAATTGGAATCTATGGGATAATTGTGCATGTCTCACTAGAAATGTCACATAAAAAATGTCACTGTAAGCTATTTTTGAGTTATGGTATCATGCTACTGACTGAAGGGATTGAGACACCCACTTGCATATTTTTAGGTGAACGGGGAGGAGGAGACCAGGAAATGAGCAGAGCAGTTTGCAACAAGTAAAGGAGACAAATTTGTCTCTTAGTTTGTCATACTGTGGTGGCTTGAGTGTTGCTATGAGGCTGCAGGCTATATCACCAGTGTTTCAAAGGCCAGCAAATTACCCATGGTGGACAGATTTCAGTGGAGCTTCCTGACTAAGACAGACATGGAAGAAGGAAGAAGCCATCCACTTCACAAAGAATTGGGCAGTGAAAACCTTAAGAATAGCAGTGAAACACTGTCTGATGTATTTCTGGAAAACTTTATGAATATCTCTGAAACATTGTGCAATATAGTGTCAGAAGATGAGCTCTTCAGGTTAAAAGGCACTCAAAATATGACTGAAGAGCTGCCTCATCAGAGTAGAGCCAACTTTAATGACGTGGATAAACAAAGCTTTTGAGACCCCCATTTGCCAACATGACGTGTCTCAAGATGAGAGGAAACAGGTGCAAACATCCATTGATAATCAGAATTTGGAATGTACAAAGTATGAATCTAGTAAAATTGGCAGCTGTCAAAAATGAAATGGAACACACAAAGATTGACATCCTAGGCATTAGTGAGCTTAAATGGACTGGTTTTGGCCATTTTGAATAATACAATAATATGATCTACTATGCTGGGAATTACAAATCGAAGAAGAATGGAGTGGCATTTATCACCACATCTATCCTGAAGTACAATGCTGTCAGTGATAGGATAATATCCATATGCCTGTGAGGGACACCAGTTAATACTACTATTATTCAAATTTATGTACCAACCACCAAAACCAAAAATGAGGAAATTGAAGATTTTTACCAACTTCTGCAGTGTGAGGTTGACCAAACATGCAATCAAGGTGTGTTGATTATCACTGGTGATTGGAATGTAGAAGTTGGAAACAAAGAATAATCACAAGTACTTGGAAAATATGGCCTTGGTGATAGAAATGGCACTGGATATCGCATGATAGAATTTTGCAAGAACAATGACTTATTCATTGCAGATATCTTTTCTTAATAGTACAAATGAAAGTTATACATGTGGACTTCACCAGATGGAGTACGCAGTAATCAGATTGACTACATCTGTGGCAAGAGGTGATGGGGAAGCTCAATATCCTCAGCCAAAAGAAGGCCAGGAGCCTACTGTGGAACAGATGACCAATAGCTCACATGCAAGTTGAAGTTGAAGTTGAAGGCAATTAAAACAAGTCCACAAGAACCAAAATATGATCTTGATTATATTCCTCCTGAATTTAGAGACCATCTAAATAATAGATTTGATGCAATGAACACCAATGACCAAAAAGCAGAGGAATTGTGGGATGAAATCAAGAACATCATCCATTAAGAAAGAAAAAGGTCATTAAAAAGACAGAAAAGACCAAAATGGATGTCAGAAAAGACTCTGAAAATTGTCCTTGCACAGAAAGTAGATAAAGCAAATGGAAGAATCAACAGAATAAAAGAGTTGAACAGAAGATTTCAAAGAGCAGCATGAGAAGACAAAGTCAATTATTATAATGAAATGTGCAAAGACTTAGAGTTGGAAAACCAAAAGGGAAGAACGTGCTCAGCATTTCTCAAGCTAAAAGAACTAAGGGAAAAAAAAAAATAAGGCTCAAATTGCAATATTGAAAGATTTCATGGGCAAAATATTGAATATTGCAGGAAACATCAACAGAAGATGGATGGAATACACAGAGTCACTATACCAAAAAGAACTGGTAGATGATCATCCATTTCAGGAGGTGGCATATGATCAAGAACCAATGGTATTGAAGGAAGAAGTTGAAGCTGCAGTGAAGGAACTGGGGAAAAACAAGGCTTCAGGAATTGATGGAATCCCCATCGAAACATGTTTCAACAAACAGATGCTACACTGGAAGTGCTCATTTGGCTATGTCAAGAGATTTAGAAGAGAGCTGCCTGGCCAATTGATTGTAAGAGATTCATATTTGTACCCATTCCAAAGAAAAATGATCTCATAGAATGTGAAAATTATCGAACAATATCATTAATATCACATGCAATAAAGTATTACTGAAGATAATCAGAAAAACGGTTACAGCACTATATTGATAGAACTTCCAGAAATTCAAGGTGGATTCAGAAGAGGACGTGGAGTGAGGGGTATCATAGCTGATGTCAGATGGATCTTGGCTCAAAGCAGAAAATACTTGAAAGATGTTTACTTGTGTTTCACTGACTATGGAAAGACATTCAATTTTGTGGATCATAACAAACTATGGATAACATTGAGAAGAATGGGAATTCCAGAACACTTAACTGTGCTCATGAGGAACCTGTACATAGAACAGTATACTATCATTCAAACAGAACAAGGGAATACTGCATGGTTTAAAATTAAGAAGGGAATGTGTCAGGGTTGTATCCTTTCACCATACTTATTCAATCTGTATGCTGAGCAAATAATCTGAGAAGCTGGACTATATGAAGAATAACATGGCATCAGCATTGGAGGAAGCTCATTAACACCCTGAGATACACAGATGGCACAACTTTGCTTGCTGAAAGCAAAGATGACTTGGAGCACTCACTGATGAAGATTAAAAACTACTGTGTAGATGATGGATTACACCTCAATATAAAGAAAACAAAAATCCTCACAACTGGACCAATAAGCACCATCATGATAGATGGAAAAAAGATTGAAGTTGTCAAAGATTTCATATTACTTGGTTCTATGATCAATGACAATGGAAGCAGCAGTCACGACATTGAAAGATGTACTTCATTGGGCAAAGCTGTTGCAAAAGTCCTCTTTCAAGTGCTGAAAAGCAAGGATGCCTCTTTGAAGACTAAGGTGCAGCCAACTGAAGCCATGGTATTTTCAGTTGCCTCACATGCATGTGAAAGCTGGACAATGAATAAGGAAGACTGAAAAAGAGTTGATACTTTTGAGTTGTGGTGTTGGCAAAGAATGCTGAAAGTACCATGGACTGCTTAAAGACCTAACAAATCTGTTGTGGAAGAAGTTCAGCTGGAATGCTTCTTGGAAGTGAAAATGGCCAGACTTCATCTCACCTACTTTGGTCATGTTGTCAGAAGGGACCATTATCTGGAGAAGGATGCCATGCTTGGTAAAATGGAGGATCATCGAAAGAGAGGAAGGCCCTCAACAAGATGGATTGACATTGTGGCTGCAGCAATGGGCTCTAGTAGGAATAATGAGGCCGGCACAGGATGGGACAGTGCTTCATTCTGTTGTACTTAGGGTCTCTATGAGTCAGAGATGATTCGATGGCACATCACAACAACAGGAACAATAACTTGCTTAAAACTTCTGATAACTTTTCATTGACCTTAGAATATGGACAAATCTAAACATATCACACGAGGTTCTACATGCTCTGGCCTCTCCTCATTTCTCTCATCTAATTTTTTTGACACCCCTCCCTCCCTCCCTTCTTTTCTTTGCTTAAGTCACATTAGCCATTTTCAGGCTCTTAGATCACTTTTTACATTTTGACCTTTCTTCTGGAACTTTCTTCCTTCTTCTTTTAATTTTTTCCAATTAATGTGTAGGAATCCTCCATATCTCAGTTCAAACACCACTTCTTCACGCACTTTGTCCTTCATTTCTCTGAAGAGTTTTAGTTGCATTGTATAGCAGTTAGTTCACTTATATGTTATATTTATTTGTGTGGTTGTTAAATGTCTGGGTATCCCAGCAGACTGGAAGCTCTATATAGTGAAGGATAATGTCTCTCCTTGTTGTTGTTGCTGTTGTTAGGTGTCTTGAGTCAGTTCCCACTCACAGTGATGCTGTGTTCAACTGCAGAAAACACTGGCTTGTCTGTGCCATCATTGCTATGTTTGAGCCCATTATGGCAGTTACTGTGTCTTTGTTGATTAACACCTTAAAGAGATCTTTTGCCATAAATTTGCCTTATGCAAAACATCCTCTGATTTCTTGATGACTGCTTCCATGGGCATTGATTGTGGATCTAAGTCAACTGAAATCCTTGACAACTCCAAAAATGTCCCCATTTATCATAATGTTGTTTATTGATTCAATTGTGAGCATTGTTGTTTTCCTTATGTTAAGATGTAATCCACACTAAAGGCTGTAGTCTTTGACCTTTATCAGTAAATTTTGTTCTGTCCAATAGGGCAAAGAACAACAACAAAAATATCATTTTATTAGAAAAGAATCCGTTAGAGTCACAAATAATTTTCAAAAGCAGGAGTATTGAGAAGGAATAAAGTCAAAATATCTTAAGACTTTCTGACTAGCAAGCAGTGAAATTATAGACTAAATGTAGGTAGGGAAAAGATAATGAGTTAATTAGCATGGTGTTGTATACCTAGTAACTTAGGTGAGTCAATTTTATTTTCTATTAAGAACATTTTTGTCAAATACAGTTTTCTACTAAAAATGTAATAAGTAAACACAGTTTCCCATAAAAAATAGTTTGCATAAAAAATGTGTAAAAAATAAAATTAAATACAAAAGGAGTAGAAGATTACAGGAGATCTTTTGATTCTCGGTACGTAAAATAGCCACACATTCAATTTCATTGTGGTAAACTGGAATATGTATTAACATAAGACACCTTAACCTCACAAGTCTAATGATCTTTATTCACTGTGTCTTTATGGTAACTGGTGCGTAAGTAGTTTTTGACTTTCTCTTTTATCTTTTTAACAAAGAGTAATGACTAATACCGTGCTTATATTCTCAAGGGTACTTATGAAAAGAATATTCTTTCCTTAATCTTATTGATTGTGGAAGAAAGTCAAAGGTTTCTTATTAAATATTGTGTTGATTTATTGCTTACTGCTTTTAAAATCAACTTTAATCAAAATTGAAATGACATATTTGGGGATACACACACACACACACACACACATAACCCATATGCATATTTTATTTTCCTATTATTGGATTTTTTTTACCTTTTTATTTTGATTAGAGTGAAATTTTACAAAACAGAATCATTTTATATTAAACAGTTCATACACATTTTGTTTTGTGAAACTGGTTACTTTCCCCACGGTGTAATATCTTTCCTCCCACTTCCTGCCTGTGGTCACCCTTTCCCTATGTCCTTCTTTCCTATGCACTCCTGTCTCCCTTCCTTTCACCCTGTGCAAACAATGCCCTTCTGATCTCCCATGGTGATTGTTCTAAGGATTCCATCTCACTGGTGCACATGTTTAGCTTGTAGGCCTGTCTATTGTTTGGCTGAGAGTTAAGCCACGAGAGTGAGTTCAATTCCAGGGTTGAAGGGTCTATCAGGATTGTAGTCTCCAAGGTTTCACCAGTCTCTATCAGATTGGTCTTTTTTTAAATCTTGAGTTTTGTTGAACATTTTTCTCCACTCTATCTAGGATATCTAATTTTGATCCTTTTTCAAGTAGTTGGCATTTGTAGCCAGGCACCATCTAGTTCTTTTTGTCTTAGAGTCACATAAGCTGATGTTCTTATAGTCTAGTAGTAGTTTAGACTATTTCCATATGTTTTTGATTTTGTTCACTCTTCTTTGTTCCAGACAGGGAGAGACCAGTAGTTGCATCTTATATGGCCACTAACAACCTTTTAAGACCCCTGTCACTACTTACCGAAGTAAGATACAGAACAATGTTTTTGTATACGGTGTTGTGCAAATTGAGCTTGATGTCCCCCATGACCATGGTCCCTAGCATGTAGGCCCAGTGGTTCACTCATTCAAGTTGCTTATTAGTGGCTAAGATGCTATTGTAACTTTGCCTCCCATTAGTTTAAACTACATATGGACATTTTTATAGCCTACACAGATACATATGTAGGAATATACTCTGCTAAACCTATGTATCTAAAAAAACAGATTTACAACCACCAAGTAGATTCTGACTCATAGCAACCCTCATGGGGTTTCCAAGGTTGATAAATATTTACAGAAGTAGATTGTCCTATCATCCTTCCCTGGAGTGGCTGTTAGGTTAGCAGTCAAATGTCTTAGGCATTGCACCACCAGAGGTCATTCCCATTTGCCTATCCAAACCTGGCTACCTATCCACCTGCAGTGTTTACTGTTACCGATAATGCAGTATTGTGTATGCAATAATATTTGTCTTTATTGTTTGTACCTCTTGTGCACCTATCCTTGTCTTCTTTTTCCTTAGTGATGTTGTGCTAGTCACATACTTTTGTTATATTGCTTTTCCCTTCACCCATATCAAACCTGTCTCTTAATTATCTTCCTATTTTCCCTCCCTTCCCCACCCCACCCATTCCTGGTAACCAACAAAGAAAATATGCTGCCCTGTGGAATAATTTCGTTGACTTCTTATAATAACAGATTCACACAGTATTTGTCCTTCTGTGATTCATTCAGCATAATGTCCTCCAAGTTCGTCCATATTATTAGATGATTCACTGATTATTATTCCATAATATCGCATAGGATTCCTTTGTGTGTATATACCATAGTTTGGTTATCCATTCATTTTTGATGGACACTTAGGTTGTTTCCATCTCTTTGCTATTATAAATAGTGCTGCAATGAACATGGGGGTGTATATATCTATCTGTGTCCTGGATCTCACCTCTTTAGAATATATTCCTAGTAATGGGATTGCTGGATCAAATAGTATTTCTTTTTCCAATTTTTCAGGAAGCACCATACCATTTTCCACAGTGGTTGTGCCATTTTATAGTCTCACTAGCAGTGTATGAGAGTTCCAATCTCTCTACAACTTTGGCAGCATTTGCTGTTTTCTGTCTTGTTGAACTTGCTATTATTGCTGGAATGTATTTGCTATTATTTCTGGAGTGAGATTATATTTCATTGTTGTTTTTATCTACTCTCTCCAATGGCTAATGATTTTGAGTCTTTCCTCACATAACTGTTGGCTACAGGTATAGCTTCTTTGGTGAAGTGTCTATTCATATCTTTTACCCGTTTTTGATGTTGATGTGTTGAAGTTTTCTATAAATTTTAGAGATAAGTTCCTTGTAAGATAAGTCATGGCCAAATATTTTTTTCCCAATCTAAGTACCTTATAGGATAAGTCATTGCCAAATATTTTTTCCCAATCTGTAGGTTCTCTTTTTACTCTTTTGGAAAAGTCTTTTGATGCACATGGAAATTTAATTTTTAGAAGGTCCCAGTCATCTTGGTTCTTTTCCGCTATTTGTGCATTTTGGGTTATGCTTGATAGTATATTTATACCATGACTTAGGGTGCCTAAATTTGCCCCTAGTTTATCTCTGATGAACACTATAATTTTGGGTTTTACATTTAGATCTTCGATCTATCTTGAGTTTATTTTTGTGTATGGTAGGAAGTATAGATCTTGTTTCATTTTTCTGCAAATAGATATCCATTTTTGCCAGTTCCCACCAGCCACTCCTTGGAAGGAAGATGGGGCAATCTACTTCCTTAGTGATACTGCCTCAAAAACCCAAGGAGGGGTCACTATGAGTCTGGTCTGACTCAACAGTACATAACAACAACAACAACAACAACTGCTAAAGAGACTCTCTCTTCCCCATTGGATGGATTCTGGTGCTTTGTAAAACACCAGTTGTCTACAGGTGGGTGAATCTATTTCTGAATTTCAATTCTGTTCCACTGGTCTACATGTCTATCATTGATCAACATGAGGTGGTTTTGACTACTTTGGCTATAGAGTTTGTTTTGAGATTGGAGGCTGTGAGATCTTTGTTTTTCTTCCTCAGTCATACTTTACTTATGCTGGATCTCTTTTCTTTCCATATAAAATTAGTGGTTGGTTTTTCTATGTCCTTAAAAAATGTTTTTGAATTTGGATTGGGATTGCATTGAATCTATGGATTGTTTTGGGTTGTTGATGTTGTTTTTAGGTGCCATTGAGTCAGCTCTGACTCATAGCAACCTTATGTACAAAAGAATGAAACACTGTCTGGTCCTGTGCCAGCCTCACAATCCTTGCTACACTTGAGCCCATTATTGTAGCCACTATGTCAATCCATCTAATTGAGCTCTTCCCCTAAGTCTGGAACAGTCTGTTCTTTACTGACATCATGCTAACTTCCTTTCCATATGGAAGTTTTGTAATTATACTGTTTATTCCCTCAATTTGCTTTGTAGTTGGTATTATTTTCAGATTTACTCTTCTAGTTCTCTATTTTTTGTTTTGTAAGCTTTTCTTATATTTGAGAATTCTTTTCCTGGGTGGTTTTCTGGGTGGTGTTGTCACATGTCTTATTTTTTTTTAATTTTTATTGTGATTCAGGTGAAAGTTTATGAGCAAATTCATTTTCCATACAGCAGTTTATGCGCATTTTGTTTCATGACATTGACTGCAGTTCCCCACAATATAATAGCTCTCTTCCTACTTCTTCCCCATAGTTACCTCTTCCCTGTGTCCTTCCCTCCCATGTACACCTGTCCAATGAGCTATCTCACTGTGCAAACACTGCCATTCTGTTTTCCCGTGATTGATCGCTCCAAGGAATGTATCTACCTGATGTAAATGTTCACCACATATGTCTGTTTGTTTGACTGGAAGCCAGAGGAGTGATTTTAGTTTCAGACTGCGTTTTGATTTTCTATTGGAAGGATTGCCTTTAACATTGTTTGTAGGGTTAGTCCAAATTCTCTTAATTTCTGTTTGTCTGAAAATGTCCTAATATTGCCATCATATTTGAGGGCCAGTTTTGCTGGATATATATTTCTTGGTGGACAGTTTTTTCCTTCAATATTTTGTATATTTCATCCCATTCCTTTCTTGGCTGCATGGACTCTGCTGAGAAATTAGACCTTAGACTTATTGGTAGTCCTTTGTAATTTTTCATTAGCTGCTTTTCAGATTCTTTCTTTGTCTTTAGTTTTGGAATGTTTGATTATGACATATCTTGGTGACTTTCTCTTGAGATGTGTCTTGTATGGGGTTCATGGAGCTTCTTGGATGGATATCTTTTTGTTTTCATGCTTTTGGGGAAGTTTTCTATTAACAAGTCTTCAGTGATTTTCTCTGCATTTATTTATTTATTTTGTGCCTTCTCTTATTCTGTAATTCCAAATGTGTGTGTTATTTCTTTTGATATCACCCCATATAACCCGTAGGTTTTCTTCATTTCTTTTCATATCTTCTCTGATTTATCTCATGTAATTTGTGTCAAAGGATTTGTCTTTTAGCTGGGATACTCATTCTTTAGCCAATTTGATTCTACTTTTTTGTCCTTTCAAAGTGTTATCTATTTCTCTAATTTTAGAGTTCAACTACTGGATATCCAAATGCTATTTTTTATGATTTTTAATTGTCTATTTATTTTGACATTTTGTTCTTGTATGATTTTCCTGAGACTACTCATTCTGTGTGTTGCTATGAGGCTGGAGGCTATGACACCAATATTTCAAATACCAGCATTTTCACCCATGGTGTACAGGTTTCAGCAGAGCTTCCAGACTAAGACAGACTTGGAAGAAGGAAGGGGCAGTTCACTGCTCAAAGAATTGGCCAGTGAAAACCTTACAAATAGCAGTGAAACACTGTCTAATATAGTACTGGAAAACTTGATGAACAGCCCCGACATTTTTTCCAATATAGTACCAGAAGATGAGCCCCTCAGATCAGAAGACACTCAAAATATAATTGAAGATTATCTGTCTCCTCAAAGTAGAGTTGACCTTAATGAAGTGGGTGGAGTAAAGCTTTCAGGACCTCTGTTTGTTGATATAGCATGACTCAAAATGGGAAGAAACTGCAAACATTCATTAATAATAGGAACATGAATGCATAAAGGATGAATCTAGGGAAATTAGAAGTTGTCAAAAATGGAATAGAACTCATAGAGATCTATATCGTAGATATTTATGAGCTGAAATAGACTGGTCTTGGCCATTTAAAATCAGCCAATCATTTGATCTACTATGCCAGGATTGATAACTTGAAGGGGAATGGTGTGGCATTTATTGTCACAAAGATTGTTTCAAGATCTATCCCCAAATACTATATTGTCAATGATAGGATAATATCCATACACCAACAAGGAAGACCAGTAAACGCTACTACTATTCAAATTTACACACCAACCAGCAAAGCTGAAGATGAAGAGATTGAACTTTTTATCAACTTCTGCACTCTGAAATTGACCAAACATGCAATCAAGATGTGTTGATTATTATTGGTGATTGGAATGGAAAAGTTGGAAACAAAGAAGAATCACTAGTAGTTGGAGAATGTGACCTTGGTGATAGAAATGACACTGGAGATTGTATGATATAATTTTGCAAGACCAATGTCTTATTCATTGCAAATACTTTTTTTCAACCACATAAACAATGTCTATACATGTAGACTTCATCGGATGGAATACACAGGAATCAGATTGACTACATCTGGGCAAAAAGGAAATGGAGAAACTGAATATTTTCAGCCAAAAGAAGGCCAGGGGCAGACTGGAACAGAACATCAACTACTTGTATAAAAGTTGAAACTGAAAACAATTAAAACAAGTCCATGAGAGCCAAATTATGACCTTGATTATATTCCATCTGAATTTAGAGACCATCTGAAGAATAGATTTGACACATTGAACACCAATGACCAAAAAACAGAAGAATTGTGGGATGACATAAAGAATATCATACATGAAGAAAGCAAAAGGTTATTAAAAAGTTAAGAAAGATAAAAAAGACCAAAAGAAGAGACTCTGTAACTTGCTCTTGAATGGAGAGTAACTAAAGCAAATGGAAGAAATGACAAGATAAAAAAGCTGAACAGAAGATTTCAAAGAGCAGCTTGAGAAGACAAAATCAATTATTATAATGAAATGTGCAAAGACATGGAGTTAGAAAACCAAAAGAGAAGCGCATGCTTGGCATTCCTCAAGTTGAAAGAACTGAAGAAAAACGTCAAGCCTTCAGTTGCAATACCGAAGGATTCTGTGGGAAAAGTACTGAATGAGGCAGGAAAAATCAAGAGAAGATGGAAGGAATATACAGAGTCAGTGTACCAAAAAGAATAGGTTGATGTTCATCCATTTCAGGAAGTGGCATATGGTTAAGAACCAATGGCATTGAAGGAGGAAGTCAAAGCTGCATTGAAGGAATTGGTGAAAAACATGGCTCCAGGAATTGACTGAATTGTCATTGAAATGTTTCAACAAATGAACACCAAACTAGGGGCACTCACTTGGCTATACAAAGAAATTTGGAAGATACCTATCTGGTCAACTAAGTGGAAGAGATCCATATTTGTACCCTATTTCAAGGAAAGATGATCCCACAAAGTGTGGAAATTATCAAACAATGTCATTAACATCACATAAAAATAAAGTCTTGCTGAATATAATTCAAAAATGGTTGCAGCAGTATTATGATAGGGAACTTCCAGAAATGCAAGCTGGATAGAGAAGAACACATGGAATGAGGGATATTGCTGATGTCAGATGGACCTTGCCTGAAAACAAATAATTGTTGTTGTTGTTGTTATTTGCCATCGAGTCGGCCCCGAAACAAATAATAGCAGAAAGAAAATCCTCCCAACTTGACCAATAACGTTTATTGATATCACAATAAATGGAGAAAAGATAGAGGTTGTCAAAGATTTCATATTACTTGGTTGCACAATCAACACCAATGGAAGCAGCAGTCAAGGAACCAGATAAGGTATTACACTGGGTAAATCTGCTGCAAAAGGCCTCTTTAAATTGCTGAAGAGTAAGGATGTCCCTTTAAGACTAACCAAAAACCAAACCCTCTGCCACTGAGTCAGATCCAACTCATAGCAAACCCTGCTTGGGTTTCTGAGCCAGTGTCACTACAGAAGTAGATTGCCCAACCTTCCTTCTGAAGAGTGATTTGTGGGTAAGATGTCCCTAATCCAAGCCAAGGTGGTTTCAATTGCCTCATATGCACATGAAAGCTGGACAATGAATAAGGAAGATCGAAGAAGAGGTGGTGCTTTTGAATTGTGGTGTTGGCGAAGAATACTGAAAGTACCATGGACTGCCAGAAGAGCTAACAAATCTTTCCTGGCAGAAGTGCAACCAGAATGGTCCTTGGAAATGAGAATGGCCAGACTTTGTCTCACCTACTTTGGTCGTATCATCAGAAGGGACAATTCCCTGGAGAAAGACAGCATGTTTGGTAAAGTGGATGGTCAATGAAAATGGGGAAGGTCCTCAATAAGATGGATTGATATGGTGGCTGCATGGATGGGTTCCGGTATGGCAAGGATTTTGAGGCTGGAACAGGACAGGGCAAAGTTTCGTTCTATTGTGCATAGGGTCACTGTCAGTAGGAGCTGACTTGACAGCACCAAACACCACCAACAACATGATTTTCCTGAATTCATCAAGGGTACTGTTTGTTTTTTCCTTGCTTCTGTTAGGGTTTTCTGGAACTCTTGGAATGTCCTATATACATATATCTTTTAAATTCTTATCAAGTAGTTCTATTACCTGTTCTATATTGGGGTGATGTACTAGTTCTTTATTTTGTTCACTTGCTTCCATTATCTTGTCATATTTTCTTGTTTGTATTAAAGTCTCTTTTTTTTCTTTGTCATTTTATTGTGATTTGGGTGAAGATTTATAGAGCAAATTCACTTTCCAAAGAGCAGTTCAAATATAATTTGTCTCATGTCATTACCACAATGCAACTGCTCCCCTCCCACTTCTTCCCCATAGTTACCTCTTCCC
>NW_006921740.1:8028643-8033971 GCF_000298275.1 Orycteropus afer afer
TATGTGCAAAAGGGTTCATATTTCTTGTCTGTACCTCCCATGTACCTCTCTATGTCTTTCTCATCCTCAGTTGTGCCATATCATTCACTCACATTTGGTACACTGCCTTTTCTTCACCCAAATCCAGACTTATCTCTGTCTATCTAACAGCCTTCCTTCCCCTCCCCTCTCACCCCTGGTAACCAACAAAGCAAATTTTCTTCTATAGATAAACCTTTCCTTAACTTTTACAATAATGGACTAATATAATATTTTTCCTTTTGTGATTGACTTATTTCACTCAGCATAAAGTCCTCCAAGTTCATCCACATTATGCAGTGTTTTGCAGATTCTACATTATTCTGTAGCGTTGCATAGTATTCAATTTTGTGTATGTATCATAGTTTGCTTATCCATTCCTCAGTTGATGGACATGTAGGTTCCAAGAAGCTGGAATATATGAAGAAGAACATGGCATCAGGATTGGGGGAAGAATCAATAACAACCTGAGATACACAGACAACACAGCTTTGCTTGCTGAGGATGACTTGAAGCACTTACTGACGAAGATTGAAGAATACAGTCTGCAGTATGGGTAACACCTCAGTTACACTCACTCACTGCCACTGAGTCAGATCCAACTCATAGTGACTCCTCCATAGGTTTCCAAGGCAGTATCACTATGAAAGTAGATTGCCCAACCTTCCTTCTGAGGAGTGGCTGGTGGGTTTGAACCCCTAGCCTTCTGATTAGCAGTCAAATGTCGTGGGCACTATGCCACCAGAGCTCCCACCTAAATATAAAAACAAACATCCTCACGACTGAACCAATAAGTAGCATCATAATAAGTGGAGAAAAGATTGACATTGTCAAAGATTTCATATTACTTGGTTCTATAATCAACACCAGTGGAAGCACCAGTCAAGATATCAGATGATGGATAGCAATGGGCAAATCCCCTTCAAAATATCTCTTTCAAGTGCTGAAGAGCAAAAATGTCTTTTTGAGGACTAAGGTGTGCCTGACAGAAGCCATGGTATTTTCAAGTGCCTCATATGCATATGAGAGCTGGACAATGAATAAGGAAGACCAAAGAAGAGTTGATGCTTTTGAGTTGTGGTGGGGACAAAGAATGCTGAAAGTACTATCAACTGATAAAAAAGCTAACAAATCTGTCCTAGAAGAAGTGCAGCTGGAATGTTCCTTGGAAGCAAGAATGGTCAGAATTATTCTCACCTACTTTGGTCATGTTCTAAGAAAGAATCATTCCCTGGAGAAGGATATCATACTTGATAAAGTGGAGGTTGGGTGAAAGAGGGGAAAGCCCTCAACAAGATGAATTGACACAGTGGGTACAATAACAAGCTCAAGTATATCAAGGATCATGGAGGTGGCATTTCGTTCTGCTGCTCATTGGGTCGCTATGAGTTGAAGACGACTTGATGGCACTTAACAATAACAACAAAGTTGCTTGGTAAAAACTGACATAACCAATAAGAAGGTAAATAGGCTTTAGTGATATTATTTCCAGTCCAGAAAATGGTCTGAAATATTTTTCCACTATAGCAGACTGTATTTTTCAGTATGCATTTTAGGGGGACCTGAGTATTGAGAAGGAATTCTGGTAACATTTGGCTGCTGACCAAAAAGTCAACAGTTCTAATCCACCAGTAATTCCAAAATCTGATTTCATTTTTTCCCCTTGTTATGTATTATTCACTGAACTAATTTAATGGCTCAACCCCTAAACAGGAGATACTCATCCTCTTTGCATTTTCAGTTGTTTCATTAGTTTAAATTTCATGGGATAATTTTATTTTATTTTTTTAATCTCTATATTCTTCAAGTTAAATTTACTTTCCTGTCTGCAAGCCATATATAATTGTGAATGAAGAAAGAGAATTTGATAATAATCTAGAGAAAAAATATGAAAATGTAGAGGAGCTGAAAGAAAAGCAGGACTGCAGAATATCAACTAAGAAAATCAGGGTTAATGAGGAAATGTTGGCTGATATTTGGCCTCACAAACACAGGTGATGTAGATAATAAGAGCAACCATGTAAGTGTATGAATAAGAAAAATGAGAAGGAATTTGCTATGTGAAGAGAAAACGGGAACAGCAGAAATTGAATTTTTTCTTGTTTGTTTCTGTGGGGTTGTTTTGTTTACAGTGAATCACTGACACAATTAAGTAAATTAATGATATATTTTTCTATTTTCAGAAAAAAAAAGTTGAAACAGAATAGAATAGAAGGCTGAGGGCAAGTCAGATGATATTTCCTTAATTTTTTCTATTGAATTGTAACTTAATTCATTATACAAATCCTTATTTTTTGATGCCACATTTGGTGAAATAGTTCCTGGGTACACCAGAGATGAACCCAGAACACCTCTCATTAGGACTGTGAATTGGGTAAAATAAGACTGCCAACATGAAATCTTATACAAGTTACATTTATTTGCAATAAACTCTAAGCATACAGATTTCACCAAAGGATATATGAATACATTCAGCTGGAGTTGTTCAGTTAGTGCTGCTTCTGGACTTTCTCCAATTTCTTAACAGAAAGACATTTGGTGGTAGCAATGGTAGCCAGCTTTTCCAATGTGGGATCAACCAAACTCAAAAGTTGTGGGTGGGACTTTTTGAGTGTCTGTTTCTCACAGTTATATAAATGAAATTTCCAGCATAATCCTCTAGGTAGTTGTAAAAACACCTTTAATAAGGCATGCCATTCACATCTAATTTTGATGTTCTCTATCAGATCTCTTAACCACCAGAACCATGGTGCTATCTTTAGTGCCAGATTATATACTAATGAGTAGGTAGGTATCCCTTTAATGATTATTAATAGTGATTGGAAAGTGAAAGTTGGAAATGAAGAAGAAGTATTGGAAGTTGGAAATTACGGTTTTGGTGATAGAAATGTCAACACAGATGGCATGATAAAATTTTTCAAGACCAACGACTTGTTCATTGAAAATACATTTTTTCAATAACATAAATAGCGGCTAAACACATGGACCTTCCAGATGGAATACACAGGAATCAGAATGAGTACATCCATGGAGGTTTCTACAAACAGACACCATAATGGAGGCACTTATTCGTCTATACTAAGTAATTTGACAGGCGGCTATCTGGCCAACTGACTGGAAGAGATCCATATTTGTACCCATTCCAAAGAAAGATGATCCCACAGAATGAGGAAATATATTGAACAATATCATTAACAACACACATGAGTAAAATCTGACTGAAGATAATTTAAAAATGGTTGCAGCAGAGTATTGACAGAGAACTTCCAGAAATGCAAGTTGGATTCAAAAGAGGATGTGAAATGAGATATATCATTGTCAATGTCAGATGGATCTTGGCTGAAGGCAAAGAATACCAGAAAGATGTTTACCTGTGTTTTACTGAGCACATGAAGGCTCATGTGTGGATTGTAACAAATTATGGATAACGTTGTGAAGAATGGAAATTCCAGAATTTAATTGTGGTGACGATGTACATAGATCAAGAGGCAGTCATTCAAACAGAACAAGGAGATACTGCATAGTGAAAAATCAAGAAGGGTGTGCATCAGGATTGTATCATCATATTTATTCAATCTGTATGCTGAGTAAATAATTCAAGAAGCTGGACTGTAGGAAAAAGAACAAGGCATCAGTATTCAAGGAAGGCTCATTAAAATCTGCAATATGCAGATAACACAACCTTGCTTTCTGAAAGTGAAGATAACTTGAAGCACTTATTGATGAAGATCAAAGACTACAGTCCCCAGTATGGATTGCATAAAGACAACAAAAGTCCTCACAACTGGACCAATAAGTAAACTCATGATAAATGGAGAAAAGATTGAAGTTGCCAGGGATTTCATTTTACTTGTGTCCACAATCCTCATCCATGGAAGCAGCACTCAAGAAATCAAACCTCGTATTGCACTAGGAAAATCTGCTGCAAAAGACCTCTTTAAAGTGTTAAGAAGCAAAGATGTTGCTTTGAAGACTAAGGTGTGCCTGACTGAAGCCATGTTATTTTCAGTTGTCTTATATGTATGTGAAAGCTGGACAACGAATAAAGAAGATTGAAGAAGAGTTAATGCCTTCAAATTATGGTGTTGGTGAAGAATATTGAAAATAACATGGACTGACAGGTGAATGAAAGACTCTGTCATGGAAAAAGTGCTGGTAGAATACCCCTTGGAGATAAGATTGGCCAGAGTTCATCTCATTTACTTTGGTCATGCTGTGAGAAAGGGCCATTCCCTGGAGAAGGATATTACGCTTGGTAAAAAAAAAAAAAAAAAAAAATCTCACTGCCATTGAGTTGGATCCTATTCTGCAAACCTTCCTTGGGTTTCTGAGGCGGTACCAATATGGAAGTAGATTAGCCAATCTTTCTTCTGAGGAGTGACTGGTGAATTGAACCATCAGCCTTCTGATTAGCAGTCAAATGCCTTAGGCACTACACCACCAGAATCAGTTATTATAATGAAATATATAAAGACCTAGAGCTCAAAAACAAAAGGGAAGAACACGCTCAGCATTCCTCAAGCTGAAAGAACTGAGAGAAAAATTCAAGCCTCAAGTTGCAATATTGAAAGATTCTGTGGGCAAAATATCCTGACACAAGAAACATTAAAAGAAGATAAAAGGAATACACAGAGTCACTGTACCAAAAATAATTGGTTGATGTTCATCCATTTCAGGAGGTGGCATATGATCAAAGGCCAATTGTATTGAAGGAAGAAGTTGAAGCTACACTGAAGGAACTGGAGAAAAGTAAGACTCCAAGAATTGATGGTATACCAATTGAGATGTTTCAACAAACAGATGCTGTGCTGGAGGCACTCATTCATCTATGACAAGAAATTTGGAAGACAGCTACCTGGCCAACTGACTGGAACTGACTGGAAGAGATTCATATTTGTACTTATTCCAAAGAAAGGTGATCCCACAGAATGTGGAAATATATTGAACAATATAATTAATATCAAACACAAGTAAAATCTTGTTGTTGTTAGTTGCCATCGAGTCATCTCCAACTCACAGCGACCCTATGAACAGCAGAATGAAACACCACCTGGTCCTGCATGAGCTTTGTGATCCC
The DNA here is from genome assembly GCF_000298275.1 of Orycteropus afer afer. Classification (NCBI taxonomy): domain Eukaryota; kingdom Metazoa; phylum Chordata; class Mammalia; order Tubulidentata; family Orycteropodidae; genus Orycteropus; species Orycteropus afer. The sequence goes on from NW_006921740.1 coordinate 8,033,739, forward strand.
TGCTATAATTGAGCCCATTGCGGCAGCCACTGTGTCAATCTATCTCATTGAGGGCTTTCCCCTTCTTTGTCGCCCTCCACCTTACCTAGCATGACTTCCTTCTCCAGGGAATGGTCCGTTCTGACAACATGACCAAAGTTGTTGTTGTTGTTGTTAAGTGCCGTCGAGTCGTTTCCGACTCATAGCGACCCCATGCACAGCAGAACGAAACACTGCCCGATCCCGCGCCAGCC
>NW_006921740.1:8035896-8047801 GCF_000298275.1 Orycteropus afer afer
TCAAAAAAAAAAAAAAAAAGAGTACTACCCTCAATGGGATGGACTGACACAGTGTCCTCAAGGATGGACTAAAGCATAGCAAGGTTGAGAGGACGGAGTAGGACCAGGCAGTGTTTCATTTTGTTGCTCATAGTGTCACTGCTATGAGTCAGAATGGAGTTGATGGCACATAACAGCATCACTCTAGTCACTAAGTAACATGACATGATAAGTTATGTTGTAAACTGATTTTCTTCTTTTTGTGCAACAAAGCAGTGGGGAATGGAGATGGAGGGATGGGGAGCAAGCACGGTGGACCTCTCTCCATTTTATCTGCTGACAACATTCCCAATTCTAAGCATCCACATTTCTCTCCATTTTCAAAGCCATAAAAATCTAAGAGATGGAATTAAATGAAGAAGACATTAGAACAAACTGAATAATCAAATAAATGTGTTAAAAATAAACATGCTTTAAACTAGAAGTCAGTGTTGGATAACAGATTAAGAACCAGAAAAACAGATAGATTTGAGCTGTATTTCTTTTGTATCACTTGTGTTGAAAGAATTAATTTTGCTCCTCATTTTTGTTTTTCATATTTTGATTCAATAATCTGGAGAATTTTCCTACCTAAGCATAAATAAGGAATTCTGGTGGCGTAGCGCCTAAGGCATTTGACTGCTAACCAGAAGGCTGATGGTTCAACCCATGAGCCACTCCTCGAAAGGAAGACTGCGCAATCTACTTCCATAGAGATAGAGCCTCTGACACCCAAGGAGGGATCACTATGCGTCGGAAATGACTCCACCACCGTGGGTATTTTTAAAAGCATAAATTAGGCAAAAGTGCAGGTTCTACTTTTTTATGTTAATCTTTGTCTAATATTACATTTACATAATCAAATATGAAGGAAATTAAATAAAAAGCTGGACTACTTACTGATAACTACTCATTACATTATTTCACTCAATCCTCCCACTCCATGTGGATTCTCCTTATGCAGTGCAGTGAATTACTTAGTATGGCTTTTTTAGCCATAGTGTTTGTAACTCCTACCAGATTACTGTGTGAAACCATGCAAATAAGGTAAGTAGAACTCTGATGTTGGGATTAATTAGTTTTGTGACTCTGCCAGGCTTAAAGTGAACTTTCCTAGGGGCAGAGAGGGGATATCACTGACATCAAGAGAGAAGAGCTGCAAATGAAGAGGAGCGTGTCCTTGAACCCAAGATTCCTGCGCTGGACCCCCTTGGTTGAGAGATGCCCCAGAGGAGAGATGTCCCTGGAAGAGAGAGACTGTGGCAGTGGAACCAAGAGGCATTAGACAAAGCAGCAGGATTACCTGGCCCACAGAGAGAGAAAGCCCAGCACCCCTGCGCAGGAGCTTTGCTGGCAGAATGCTATGCACTTAGGTGTACCTACCACAGAGCTAAAAGAGCTTTGTTACACTTGCCCAAGCAGGGCAGAGGCTAAGCCAAGAGGCCAATGGCCAGAGAGGCATGTAAGAGGGCATAGCAGAGGGGAGACTGCCCTGATTGAAGAATTGTATCCTCAGGACATTCCTGAAACTGAATTGTAGTCTGTTACTTCCTAATAAACCCTACAATAGTGAGTATTGTCTGTGAGTTCTGTGTGGCCATTGCAGTGAATTATCAAATCCAGCAGAGAACAAGTGAGTGCTGTAGGAGGTATGGTTGGTGTCAGAATTAGTAAAAGGCTGGAGGGTGGCGGCATGTCTGGCCTCATAAGAATAAGCCTTGGGCTGTTGATGGTGAGTCTGTCTTCTTCTTGTGAAGTTATAGGAGGTCAGAAGATGCTGCCCCCATGCTTTTTGCACCAAAGTATCATTTTTTGCTTAAAAATAAGAATACTGAGGACCAGAGAAAGGCAAGTGATTGTTTAAATCACTACTTCATAAGCAACATAAGATTCAGGCACCTTAAGTTTGAAGTTCATTTTCGTTTTACAATACTATCATACCATTTTATCTACTTTAGTAACTCAAGTGGCTCATTCTAATGTTAATATGTTTACTGTAGAGATTCTGCCCAAGAAGTATATTTATAATTTAAACTGCTTTCTTTGATGCTTCAACATTCTGAACATAAACCTCTAGGGCTCAACCCCTGGAGTAGGCCTTGCCCTTTGCTTTAGTTTCAGTCCCCTTCAGTGCACTGGAACATATACCATTGGTCCCCTGCCATATTCCCTTTGCAAATTCCTACCATCTTCTAAACGTCATCCTATTTGATATACTTCTCGGGTCTCAGACCCTTTCCTCCCACTGTGTCCCATTTGATAGTGTCCTTGTGAGCTCAGAACAGAGTCCCTGTGTGGTACAAATGGTAAGATGCTTGCTTGGTATTAACCAAAGGATTGGAAGTTTGAGTCTACCTGAGGCAACTTATAAGAATGGCATGGCAGTTTACTTCAGAAAAATTAGCCATCGGAAACCCCATGTAGCACAGGTCTACTCCGATACATAAGTTGCCATGAGTTGGAGTAGATTCTAGAGCAACATTTTTTTTTTTCCTTTGGTTTAGAGGTGAACTTTAAAATTTAACTAACTGACACAAGACGTGCATAAATAACTGCTTAGGCTGGCCCTGAACCTGCAATAAAGGTAACTTCTCACAGTTTCGTTTACTTTTCCTGTGTCGTGCCAGATTTAATATATCAAAGATTTATTAAAGCAAAGAGATTATAGAATTACCAATGGAAGTTGATTATAACAAGCTGTTATCTATAATTCAGTCCCTAGGACATAAAGAGGAGCCTGGGTATTTCAAATGGTTTGCAAACAGCTGATAACCAAATGGTTGGCAGTTCAAACCCACCCACCGGCTCCACGGAAGGAAGGCTTAGTGACCAGCTTCCCTAAAGATTACAGCAAAAGGAAAAACAAAAAACTAGAAACCAAAAAACGCTATGGAGCAGTTCTACTCTGTCACACACATGGTCTCAATAAGTTGAGGACTGACTTGATGGCAGCTAACAACAACAGAACATATGGAGTCTTTTGTTCTGTCACCAGAGAGACAGCACATGTTTCAGTGTATGTGCAGTTGAGGATGCTGTCTCTCAATAAGAGTTCTGTTGGTAAGAGGCCAGTCATGTGTCAGTACAGCTCTACGTTCAGATCTTGAAAATTATTTGGGCTTTTCCGAGACATATGAACATTCAATTCAAGAAAAACACCAAGATATCTTGCTTAGAAAACACATCCTTTGAAAAGACCAAACATTTCTTGCCAGGGAAGGTTATGAATTAGTTTTCTACATAGAGAAATTTCTAATATTATACATAGAAAAAAAAATAGAGGAAGATGCGACACATACCTAATAAGGATTTGTGAGGAAACATGAGGCATGAAGCATCTGTTAGTCTATCAAATAAAGTAAAGATGACAACAACGTAAAAAGAAAAAAAAAAAAAAAAGATTTTGTGAAATAAGTGCAAAAACCAGAAAAAAAAAACAAAAAACACCTAGAAACTGAAGCAAGTTTTGTGTCTGTAGGTAACTGTGTAGAGGGTTTATGACACCTTCACCCATTTAATGGTGGTTTTTTGTCTTCCCTTTGTTAAACATGAATTATCAGTTGTATAGAAATAACTGTTGTTGTTGTTATGTGCCATTGAGTGGGACCCGACTCAGACCGACCCCTCCTTGGGTTTCTGAGGCAGTATCAATCACTAGGAAGTAGTTTGCCCCATCTTCCTTCCGAGAAGTGGCTAGTGAGTTTGAACTGCCAGCTTTCTGGTTAGCAGTCAAGTGCCTTAGGCACTACACTACCAGAGCTCCCAGAAGTAACTGATACTCCCTTTTATAACTATTCTAAAATCTTACCTGACTGTTAATGGCATTGTTAATTCTCAGGATAAAGCTAAATAAAAGATTATTGTAAATAATTCATAGGCATTATCAACATGGTTCATATTTGCTTCTTATATATTATTTATATAACATGTTTATTATTCTGGCTTGAACAAAGGAATAGTCCAGATAGAAACTGAGTTTAAATGAATTAGGTAATTTGACCTCTGTTTGAAAATTTTATATGTCCAAATCATGAAAATGTAAAAATATTTATTTTAGTTTTTTCTCAGAAAATAAAAGGTAATGTTGTTTGAATTGCTTTAAGAAAATGAACATATATAAGTCTCCATTTTAAGAAGTTTGCCTATATAGAAATCTGAGCCTTCCTAAAAGATAAACTAAGAAATGATCCTTTACTTTGTTAAGAAAGTCTCCTGACATTCTTTAACTAGAAATTTATCTTACTCTTTCATAATGCCTTAATCCAGGAAATTTACAATGTAAATTTCTTCATCAAATAGAATTATACTCCTGTATCAATTGGTATTAAAATTATTTTTGAGATCTATGAAAGATCTCACAACTGCACCTATAAGCAGCATCACTATAAATGGAGAGAAGATTGAAATTGTCAGAGACTTCACATTGTTTCATTCTACAATCGACACCAATGGAAGCAGTAGTCGGGACATCAGATGACGTATGTTGTTGTTATGTGCCATCGAGTCAGACCTGACTCATAGTGACCCCTCCTTGTTTCTGAGGCAATATCACTATAGAAGTAGATTGCCTAACCTTCCTTCCAAGGAGTGGGTGGTGGATTTGAACCGCCAGCCTTCGGGTTAGCAGTCAGGTGCCTTAGGCACTATGCTACCATATGTTGTTGTTATTTGCCGTCGAGTCGGCCCCGACTCATAGCGACCCCTCCTTGGGTTTTCGAGGCAGTATCACTACGGAAGTAGGATTGCCCAACCTTCCTTCCAAGGAGTGGCTGGTGGGTTTGAACCGCCAGCCTTCTGGTTAGCAGTCAAGTGCCTTAGGCACTATGCTACCAGAGCTCCTATGCTACCGTATAGTACTGGGCAAATTGGTTACAAAGGACCTCTTTCAAGTGCTGAAGAACAAAGATGTCTCCTTGGGAACTAAGGTGCACCTGACACAAGCCATGATATTTTCAATTGCCTCATATGTATGTGAGAGCTGTACAATGAATATGGAAGACCAAAGAAGAGTTGATGCTTTTGAGTTGTGGTGCTGGCGAAGAATGCTGAAAGTACCATGGACTGCTAAAAGATGTAACAAATCCATCCTGGAGGAAGTGCCTCCAGAATGCTCCTTTGAAGTAAGAATGGCCAGACTTCTTCTCCCCTACTTTGGTCATGTTGTCAGAAGGAACCATTCCATAAAGAAGGATGTCAGACTTGGTAAGATGGAGGGTCCATGAAAAAGGGGAAGGCCCTCAATGAGATGGATTGTCACAGTGGCTGCGGTGATGGGCTCAAGTATAGCAAGGATTGTGGAGCTGGTGTGGGATCAGGCAGTGTTTTGTTCTGCTGTGTATAGGGTCACTGTCAGTTGCAGACAACTTAACAGCACCTACCAACAACATGGAAATTTTAATAGAGTCTATGCTGTACTAACTCCACATACTATGCCTCACCAGGCAGTGTCAGCTTAGGGCAAATATTCTGGTCCTATAAACACAGTAATAAACAACAATTTTATGATGATTCTTTTATCCCACTAAGGAAAGTCCTTCATATTGTTTAGATGCTTGCAAGAGGTATCTCAAATATGCTTATTAAAAATTCTTAACCTCAGTACAATCCACAGGCACCCACTGTTTGGAAGCTACCAAAGGATTGTAACTTACCACCAATACTGACATTGAGATGGAGTTATTATTCTTATTGCCTTGCCCTCTAAGGACATGAATTATCCAAGAGCTTCAGGAACAGAAAAAGAAAAGAAGCAAATGTTGTTTCATACCGTATAATTAATTGAACACCTTGTGTCCTGTATTTCACACACTTGTATTTTCAAATACAAGCATTCATTTTACAGCCTGAGTGTTCATAAGGCAAATTAGATATGACACAATTAAGGATATAGATTAATTAGGAAACAATTTGCATTCTGTCCTTGAATCTCAAGATGTTTTCCAGAGACGATTTGCCTCAGAAGTACTCATTATAATGCAGATTCCTGGGTCACAGACTTACAATATTAACAAGACTGGGAAAAGTGTTTGAATTCTAGATTTTTATAAATCTTGGTGGGTAACTCTTGTTAGATTTTTGGTGTGAGCACCTTAGCACCATGCTGACCACTTTTGATTGTCATTAAATTGTAACAAAAACGTAGTAGTTTTAGCCACAGGCCTACTGCATTTTACTAGCTTTGTGTTTTTTTTAAATACCATGGGGGGGGGGTAAGAACATGCAAGAAATACTCTGCTAATGGGGAAAAATGAGAGTCATTGCTCTTGAACAAAGTAAAAAAAATAAATATTGGTTGTCTTAGTGATGCTTTTGGATGGTTGCTTTTGGATTAAGTGTTTCGTTTTCATAAGCATCATTATTATTTAAATTCATGCAGGAAAAATAATATTTTTTTCTTAGTTTGAAAGTCTCTTGGACCTAAATCCTTTTATTTTTTCTAGTTTTACTAGAAAATAAATAACATAAAACTTTTATATTTTATTATAATGTCTGTTTTGCATTCTGTTAGGAACACAACTCTCATAGCAAAGCAGTCTACACATGACTATGAGATAACCATTATTATTCTTATTCTATAAATAAATAAACAGAGGTTCACCAAGGTTAATTAGCTTTCCCACAGTCAGCCATCAAATAAGTGGTAAAGCCAACACTTGTTCCAGGCTGCCTGCTCCTAGTCCAAGGGACTTTCTACAACACTATGATACTTACTGAAAAAGTTATAATTTGAGAATTCTTGTCTTCTGTGCTTCACAAACATGATAAAGCAGAAATGGTATTCTATAACAGTAAGTAGGTAAAATGATTTTAAAGGCAATTTAAACAGAAATTCTCAGAACAAGCTCATAAAGTACCATTGCAATATGTGTGTGTGTGTGTGTGTGTGTATCTTCACAAACACCTAAACTCATCATATTCTACTTTGCAAAGAGAATGTGTGATGGTTATGTTATGAGCTATATTTGTCTAAATGGACAAACAATTTTCCATTCTATCATCCATTGACTCTATGTTGATATCTTATACTGTAACTTTGCATGTAGAAAGTACAGGATGTCAAGATAGTTGCAAAAACGTGCCTTTTCCCTTCTAAAAGCATATATAGAACTCTGCAAGTAATCAACCACAAGTAGTAAAATGTTCAAAGATTTCAGACTTTCCTGCTATTCTAATTAAGGTAGATCATTCTCTCCACCATGGGAATTGCACTGTATAACTGATTACCAAGCATATCATGTATATGGCTCTTAGAAACTGCAAACAACCCATTATGGTGAATGCACCTTATTAACAAAGGTCATATCAGAAACTCACCCTGGTAACTAATCGCATAAAATGTACAGTACATCAATAGACACATAGACTAGGAAGAAACGTTTTCCAATTAAGTGAATCTGTTTGACCTTCTGAACTATAAATAAACTGCTGCAACAGCTTCTGATTAGGCTTAAGGAGTCTGACTTTCATCGCAAACAAATGCCTCAGAATTTAAGCATACTTAGAAAGTTAATCCTGTAAAGAGTCAATGAACAGATTTAAAGTTTCAGCATTAATGCCTCAAACCTGAGTTTTCTGAAATTTCTGCAGTGCAGGCGGAATGGGTATGCATCCCTCCGAATAGATAAACAAACTCTGAATTAGGCATCACCCTCCCTCAGGATAACTAATTTAACAGAAGCAAGCACATTTTCAAAATGGAATAAAACATTTTGCTTACCAAAGTAATTGCAGGGCTTGGTTGGGCTACCACCCCTACATGAATATATGCAATTAACTGTACTCAATGGAAACTTAAAGTACTTGTTAAATAACAATTTTTGACCCTTGTTTATTTTTATTTGATATCTATTTTAGAATTATGGTAATTCAAAATGCACTCATACGATTTAGATCTGAAGTTAAAATCTAATCCAGTATTTTAATTTAGCAACATTATACTCAGCACACAAGGCTGACACTAAAGACCTACCATCAAAGGCTGAGTCTTTTTCCAGTTTTAGTAATGGATTTACATAACCTTTCTAGGTCTCCATTTTCTCATCTATAAAATGAAGGAGCTTCACTAAATAAGGCTCAATTCTTCTATTGCTCTAAAATTTCTGTGTGTCTATCTATGGACATAATTATCAGGCATTCAGGCATTGTTTAACCAGCCCGGATAAATATTATGTCAATAATATTTATGGTAATTTTTGTTGTTTTTATAATAATGATAAATAAAAGAGAATGTAAGTTTCTACAAATCCAAAGAAATAATGACATGCATGTTCTCCTAATAGATAAGAATTTCATATAAAGGTATAAAAGTTCACTTTAGATACAAATTATTTTAGAACTTTAGTATGAAATATTGTTTCTGAAAATGTCTTTGAATAGCTATTTAAGCTTGTAAACATGTAAATGTCCCAGCTTATGACACCTGGTTGCAGATTAAGGTTTGATAACCAAGCACTAGGTTCCTTAACACACCATTTCCCCCTTCAGTCAAAACTGGAAACAACAAACTGTACTTAGAAATCCCCCATATTAAATCTCATTATTTATATTGGTAATGTCTTCATTTGCTTAATTTAATGATTCCAACTATTGTAATAGAGAGCAGAATAAGGGAAAAAAAGTCTCTTGAACAAAGGTAATTCAGATGATTCATTTCAAGCTTTATGAAAGGATAATATGTGGTTGATATATCATCTTATAGTCAGGTTTTCACTGCATTCTAAATTGGCCTCCAACAGATGAAGTTAGAGATTCAATATTTTATTTAACTACTGTGATGGCTGAAAATGAACACATCATCTAATTTTCTGTCATGAAATCTTGACTTTTGATAATTTTTTGTTCTTAAAATTTTGGACATATAAATTTAAAAGTTTTTATCAAGCCATAGATAGATGTCAGAAGTGAAATCATAAAGTTAGAAACATTGGTTTACATTGTCCTCCTTCTGTATGCCTTTTCTCTATATTAGGGGCTCTCTTATCCCCTTAAACATCACTACAGTCATACACCACATAATGTCCATTCAGGCAATGTCAGACTGCATATAAGTTTATAATCCCATAAGATTATAATTGTTGTTGTTGTTGTTATGTGCCATCTAGTTGACTCCGACTCATAGCAACCCCTCCTTGGGTTTCCGAGGCAGTATCACTACGGAAGTAGGATTGCCCAACCTTCCTTCCAAGGAGTGGCTGGTGGGTTTGAACCGCCAGCCTTCTGGTTAGCAGTCAAGTGCTTTAGCCACTATGCTACCAGAGCTCCAAGATTATAATAGAGTTCAGAAATATTGATTACAGAAGAAGACAATAGTGAACACAACAGTTTCCTGAAAACAACATATGTATATCATATCTGCTGTACACAAAGTGATTATGCTACCAGGCTTATAATGGTATAACACATATGTAACCTGTAATACATTTGTCTTGATAGTCATAATAATAGCCTATGTTACTGACTTGTGTATGTACTCTACCATACTTTTTATCTAGGAAGTTTACCATGTAAATATGTTGCTTCAACTAATAGGCAGCAACAACCAATCTTGTGTATTGCACATTTCTTGAGTGTTGTAGATTATCTCTCTGTTTAATTTTATTTCAAAAATATAAATATGAAATGCGTCATGGCTTCCAAACACAGTAAAACCAGTTCTAGTAATAGTACCAGCAAGAGGCAAAGGAGAAGTATCAATTTGGAAGTGAAACAACACACAGATGGGAAATCAATGAATGCTATTGCTTACAACTTAGAAACATTGCACTCGACTATCATGACCATCTTCAAAAACAAAGGAAAAAATTCTCCAAGCTGTTAAAGGATAAGCTCTACCGAAAGCTACAAGGCTAATGCAAATGAAAGGGACCTATTATCAGATATTGAGAAATTGTTAATGATACAGACTGAGGACCAAACACAAAAGTGAATCCTTATCAACATGCTGAGGATCACTGCTAAGACACAAACCTTAATCGAGATGCTAAAATAAAAAGCAGAACTGGATTATGGTGTGGTATTCACACAACATCCAAATCACATAATGTCCTATTTCACAGAACATATAGTGACTGTGAAGTGATGCATGACTATGTCTTTTGTGTCTCAAATAAATCCATTTCTCAGGTGAATTCATACAGAAGCTTTAGTAACTTAATATGCCTTTTTTTTTTTCCCCTCAGAAGAATTATGTATTTATGAGCAAGTTAGAGGATTGGCTCAGGGACTAAATCTCTATTAATGGAGTTTCAGACGTGAAGATATGGTACTGGAGCAAGGGAGAAATTTCTGATAAAAGGAACTGCATCTTAAGAGGCCCCCTAAAATGAAATTTTGGTTTAATAATTTATTAAAAAACCCACCAGTCATCTGTCAGTTTATTGTACTGTAGTGGCTTATGTGTTACTTACTGTGAGGCTGGAAGCTATGCCACTGGTATACCAAATACCAAGAGGTTCACCCAGGGTGGACAGGTTTCAGCAGAGCTCCCAGACTAAGGCAGTCTGGGAAAAAGGATGAGGCCATCCACTTCCAGATAAATTGCCCACTGAAAACCTTATTAATAGCATTTAAACACTGTCTAATATATTAGTGGAAATCTTTATGATTAACAGTGAAACATTGTCTGATATAGTGCCAGAAGATGAGTCCCTCAGGTTGGAAGGTACTCAAAATACCACTATAGAAGAGCTGCCTCCTCAAAGTACAGTCAACCATGCTGATGTAGATGAAGTAAAGCTTATAAGACCTTCATTTGCCAATGAGCACAACTCACAATGAGAAGAAACAGCTGCAAACATTCATTAATAATCAGAACATGAATGTATGAAATATGAATCTACTAATAGTGGAAGTTGTCAAAAAATGAAATGTAATGCATGAAGATTGATATTCTAGGTATTAATGAGCTGAAATGGACTGGTACTGGCAATTTTGAGTCAGACAGTCATATACTGGGAATGAGAAATTGAAGAGGACTAGTGTCACAAAAAAAGAAGATTTCAAGATCTATCCTGAAATACAATGTTGTCAATGACAGGATAATATCCATATGCCTACAAATAAGACCAGATAATATTATCATTATTCATACTTTATTCACTAACCACTAAAGCAAAAGATGAAGTCATCGAAGACTTTTACCAACTTCTGCAGTCTGAAATTTACCAAAAAGGATGTGGGATGGGAGATATCATTGCTGATGTCAGATAGATGTTGACTGAGTGCAAAGAATATCAGAAAGATGTTTACATGTGTTTTATTGGCTATGCAAAGGCATTTGACTGTGTGGATCATAACAAATTATGATCCATTTGCAATGATAACATTGCAAAGAATGGGAATTCAGAGTACTTAATCGTGCTCATGAGGAAACTGTGCACAGACCATCAGGAATGGTGTGCATCAGGGTTGTATCATTCAATCTGTATGCAGAACAAATAATCTGAGAAGCTGAACTATATGGAGAAGAACGTGGCATCAGGATTGGAGAAAGACTCATTAACAATCTGCGACATGCAGATGACATTGTTTGCTGAAAGTGAAGATGACTTGAAGCACTTGCTGATGAAGATCAAAGACTTCAGACTTCAGTATAGATCACACCTCAACATAAAGAGAAGAAAAATCCTCATAATTAGACCAATAAGCAACATCACAATACATGGAAAAAGATTGAAGTTGTCAGGGATTTCTTTTTACTTGGAGCCACAAACAAACCCGTGGGAGCAGCAGTCAAGAAATCAGATGTATTGCACTTAACAAATCTGCTGCAAAAAACCTCTTTAAAGTATAAAGGAGCAAAGATGCCACTTTTTTTTTTTTAATTTTATTTTGATTTGGGTGAAGATTTACAGAGTAAATTCACTTTTCATACAGCAGTTCACATATA
>NW_006921740.1:8064884-8067562 GCF_000298275.1 Orycteropus afer afer
TTCACGCAAATTCTTCTGCTAGTTGGGGTTTAGTCCAATTCTGTATCCTTCCCTTCAAGGCTCAGGGGTCCAAGATTATCTTCTGTGTCTGTGTTAATTGTTTTACCTTTTCTTTGTTGAAGAGGGTCTGTGCAATCCTTCTGCCTAGTCCCCCATCTTGCTGGAACTCCAAAGATGTCACTTTGAAGACTAAAGTGTGTATAACCCATGTCATAGTATTTTCAATCACCTCATGCATGTGAAAGCTGGACAATGATTAAGGAAGACTGAAGAAGAGTTGATGCCTTTGAGTTGTGGTTTTGGCAAAGAATACTGAAAATATTATGGAATGACAAAATAACGAACAAATCTGTCTTGGAGGAATTGAGCCTGAATGCTCCTTAGAAGGGAAAATGGCCAGATTTCATATAACCTACTTTGGTCATGTTGTGAGAAGAAACCATTCCCTGGAGAAGGATATCATGCTTGGTAAAACAGAGGGTTAACAAATAAGGGAAAGACCCTCAACAAGATGGACTGAGAAGTGGCTATGATGATGGGCTTACGCATAGTAAGTATGGTAAGGATGGTGCAGGACCAGGCAGCATTTGGTTCTGTTTGAGTCAGAGCCAACTTGATGGCACTTGGTTGGGCAATCCACTTCTGTAGTGATATTGCCTTGGAAACCCAAGGAGGGTTGGCTATGAGTCAGGTCTGACTCGACGGCACGCAACAACAACAACAGCTCACAGAACTCAGAAAACCATTATATTCAAGATTATGACTATTTACAGTCAATGGATAAAGATTAAAATCAACAAAAGGAAGAAGTGCATAGGGCAGGGTCCAGGAGAATCCTAGGCAGAAACTTGTATTTGTCTTTTCCCTTTGGAGTCATGTAGACAGCCCTTCTCCCACCAATGATTTGTGGAAGCATGGATGGAGCGTTGCTAACCAAGGAAGTTCTGTGAGTCTTGGTGTACAGTTTTACTGGGTGTTGATTATGTAGGCCTGGATGACTTCTTGCATGACTTATCTTAGTCTCTAACCCCTTAAGAGATCAAGTTAATATCATATGTCCCAAGGCCACAGTATAAATCACTTTATTAGCATAGAACATCTGGCAAGATCCAAGGCCCCCAAGTGAATGGCTTTCTTAATAAGAATAGTATTCTAAAGGCTTGGAAATTACCTCTATGGAGCTGGGCAAGCACTTAACCTTTGGGTACAATTAATACTTCATTTTACAGGGGCCTTATGAATGGCATCGATATTCTATAACAGAGGCAGGTGTCTATTATTTTTTCTTTTCACAGGCTTAGGCTTGAGAGGTGCTCAGATAATGTAAACTCATGGGGATTGGGAGTTTTGCTTGTATTACTTATTACTTTCTGTAGCACCTAGAGTAGTACCTAACACAAAGTATACACTGAATGGATATATCTTAAATATCACTAACATCTTCTGTCAAAAGTCAGATCAGAGCTGGTTGGAGCAGCAATCAGACTATGAAATTTATTTTGGGAAGCCCAGATGTAAAACTAATTGAGAATTTGCTGTAGAAATGTAATGATAAAATGCCCCAGAGGCAGCAATGGGCTCATAAAAATCATTTCTTTTTCCTCTTAAGCAGACAGATGTACTATGTTTCCTAGCCTCCTTTTAATTTAAGTGAGGTCATGTTATTGGGTTTTATCTACTATGATGTGGCCTAAAGCAGTGTGCATTGCTTGCTTTCAGGCCTAATTCAGTAAAACTACTTGTATGAGCCCTTATATTCTATCTTCCCCCACCTTCCATGTGGAAGCAGAGGATCCAACACTGAAAGTTTAAGAAAATCTGAAAGGTGGTTAGATCCTGAATGACAATTGCAAGGCCCCTAATGACCAGGAAAGTCTGCACTAGGTGTTCTGTTAGTGAAAGATAAACTTTTATTTACTAAGCTATTATTGGGGAGCTCTGGTAGCATAGTGCTTAAGACATTTGACTGCTAACCAGAAACCTGGCAGTTCAAACCCACTAGCCACTCCTCTGAAGGAAGATGGGGCAATCTACTTCCGTAGTGATACTGTCTCTGAAACCCAAGGAGGGGTCGCTATGAGTCGGGTCCAACTCAACGTCACATAACAACAACAACAACAAGCTATTATGGCTTTTAAAGAAGCTCTGGTGACATAGTGCCTAACGCATCTGACTACTAACCAGAAGTTTGGTGGTTCAAACCCACCAGCCACTCTGAGGAAAGCAGATGAAGCAATCTGCTTCCATAAAGATTTACCACTTCAGAAACCCAATGCGGGTCACTATGAGTTGGAATCGACTCCATGGTTTGGTTTGGTTTTGGTTTTATGGCTTTTAAGTATAGAAGGAAGAATGGAAGGCCATTAAGAAGACTGGTGAAACAAATAGGACAACTGACAGGAGGGAAGACAGATAGAGTGGAATTGTGGTTGGAAACATTGACAGACATACTAGGGCATCTGAGAAGTGGCCAAGTAGATTATTTGAGGTCAGAGCCAGAAGGTGGGAAATCAGGACAATAGGCTGGATTATCAGACAAATGATTGATTAGAAGTGGAAGCAATGGCTGAAAAGTCTACTGATAATTAAAAACCTCTACTATCTTGGGTAAATCTTTTTATGAAGTTAATAGCTACTATATGAATAAGGCCCTAACTGGCCATGGACATTCAGCATCC
>NW_006921740.1:8069173-8102523 GCF_000298275.1 Orycteropus afer afer
ACCTGCATTCTTAGCTAGATCACAAAGGGAAACACTTCTTTAGTGATAGAGTTGATTCCTAAGCAATAAGTTCAATCTGTGTGAAAGGTCATGCCTTGCCTTTTAGCATTAGGTCAGCCATATTCCTTTTGGTCAGATGCTGTTTTTGATTTTATATCCCACATCAATAATAAAGTGTTGTACTATGCACTAATCTTAACTGCACAACTTAAGTAATTTTCCACATGTATTTATGAATAAACTTTTACCCACTTCCCTAAACCCCAGAAGTTTACCTCTTGCATCTTTCTACTCAATATCAACTCACTCCTGAGGTGAAAACTTTTCTCACTTTTATTATTTTTGTATTTTACTAACTATGTTGCATTCAAAACCAAGTATCATTGTTGGTCAAAAAAATATTCACATAACATAGCAAAAGCTTGGAGAATTGACATACAAAACTTACTTTTAACTGACATTTGGCAAATGATATAAATTTAGAGTATGAAGAGACTCAATATCCAGCAAAGGCAGATTTAAAGAAAACCACACCTGTACATGTTTTAATCTAACTAGTAAAATGCAAAGATAATAAAGCTGAACAAGGGCACATCGTATAAACCATTTAGGAGACTCTGGGTGGTGCAAATAGTTAATGCACCCAGCTGATAACCAAAAGATCAGTGGGTCAAGTCTACCCAGAGGTGCCTTAAAAGGAAGGCCTGGAAATCTTCCAATAAGTCACAGACTTGAAAACTCTATGAAGAATAGTTATATTCTCCAACACATGGGGTCACTGTGAGTCAGAAACCATTCAACAGCAAATGTTTTTGTTTGTTGGTTTATATACTATTTAACACTTTTTGCTATGGTCATCACAAAAGATTGCTAGTGAATGAAAGCTAAAGAACCAAAGCAGCAAACTTGTAAGAAAAAATGTATAAAGAATTGTTGAAACATATACTTAATGAGAACAGGCAGTGGTGAACTAAAGCATCTCTTTGAAAACCAAAATTTGATTTTTATATTCTAAGTGCTATATTTTTCAGCAAAGGAAGTTGAAAAACAAACAAATAAAAGAATGGTTGTCATGAAGTGCAGCGTGAAGTTGGAAAAGAACCATTTAAAGCTTAATTCTACTTTAATCTCCAGCAATATTAGGTTAGAAGGTCCACTGATGCTTACAATATGGAATGGGCTCCAGTTCTTTCAGGGTACTAGGTAAATGTTTTTGACAGAAGAGGAAATTATAGGTAAGTTTGCCTCCTCATGTAACTAGCATATATATATATGCTAAAGAAAAAACAAACTCACTGCTGTTGAGTCGGATCTGACTCATAGCAACCCCTTCTTGAGTTTCTGAGGTGGTCTACAGAAGAAGATTGCCCACCTTCCTTCCGAGGAATGGCTGGTGGATTTGAACCACTAGCCTTCTGGTTAGCAGTCAAATGCTTTAGACTTTATGCCACCAGAGCATCTGTGTGTGTATATATATATATATATATATAGCTTATTTATTTATTTATTGAGTATAACAGGAAGTATCTGTATGTACATTAAGATGTCAGAGGAGCACGCAATGTGAGAAGTTTTGCCATCAGGGCAAAGACTAACATACAGATTGTTTCTGTGATTTAAAAATGTGCTTGTATTCCAATTGAGTAGCTTTGGTTTCCTTATAAAGATTTTATTCCTCAAGGCTTTAGGACTTTATGAGGTTAAGTTAAGATGTGGCAAAATCCCCAGCATAGGAGAGGAAAATGCTTCAACTAACACTGCCTCTGAAGCAAATGTTTACTGATGAACAGCAATTAATTAATCTGTGCACAATAAAATCCTTTTCCTATCCTATTTCCAGTTAATAATGCATGACCAAAAGTTATGTTCTAACTGTAAATCAGGGAAAACAAAACATATCACAAATTTATTTCCTTTTCAAGTCCAATAGGTTGATAAGTGTGTTGTTTTAATATTCCCACTTGGGGTTGCACATCTAATGTTATCTTTGAAAATGTGCTAACAAGCTTGAAAGTATTGGAGCTTTTTAATATATTTTTATTACAGTTGGGGCTTTCTTACTCAGAACATAATGAAAAAGTAAAATAAGATTATGGCAAAAAATTCATGACACATGACAGGATTGTCTTAACTCATTTCCTTGTATATGATATTTTTTCTTTCATTTATGATATAATTATTTTTAATAAGAATGTTTTTGGTATTTTTTTTTCCCCTAGCATAGTGAAACTGATAGCTAAGAAAAAGGCTTGATGATCCATTAATAACAGAAGACAATTTCTGACACTGCCTTCAAAAGTGTAACTATCGATTAGGAATAGTAATCAGATGAAGTGCTAAAATTCTAAAGAAGATACTTTGAACCTCTGGGAGGACTTGATAAATTGGAAATTAGTTCATCATTCTGATGCATAATATTCTGATTCACACAAAACAGGATCCTACAAAAAAATAAATAAATAAATACCAGCAGTGACAACAATTGTGAGTTATAAGTTCAGAAACTTACCAAGGCAAGAAGCATGACACTATATTGAATACTCTAGCAAAGTCCATCTATGCTACTAAATGGCCTTGTAAATTGGATAATGTACTGAATTCTGTTGAGATGTTTCTACACAGTAAAATACAAAGAATGAAATAGAGGTATATTTTTCAAAATTTAACCCAATGCCCCATTAGAACTTCATAGAATTATATATGATACCTAGCTGGGAAGAAAGCTGGTGTGGTAGTAGAACAATTAAATGGCCTAATTCCATAACAGGAAGAAAGACCAGGCAATCTATTTCTGTAGAGATATTGCCTTGGAAACACAAGGAGAGGTCGCTATGAGTCAGAAACGACTTGACGGCAGTGAGAGTTTTGTTCTTTAATGCCATAATGGAACTTGACATATCTTGCTCAATGAATGTCATACTTCCTATGATTTTAAGAAGGAAATGTTTCTTATGAAAGATTTAATGGTTTTATCCTTATCTTAGGACACAGAAGTTCATTACAAAGATACTAAAAAGTGAGAAAGAATCAAATTATTTACCCAAAGCAACAGTTTCCCTCATTGAAGATTCTACTGTGATTCCTTAACAGGGAAGCCTTGAGCAGTAACTGGGCCTACACTGTGGCACTCATTGTGTGCAATATGTCAAGAACATTTGGAGAACAATCTGGGTAAGACTAAATGGAGGAAAGTAGCAATGGAAACAGGGAATCGATCTTCCAGAGGAAACTAGGATGCAAACTCCAATTGTGATGGTTTATATAGGCACTTTCCAGGAACAATGTTGATGGAAACATACTTGAACAGAAACTGGAACAGGAAGCAAACAGTGGATTGCAGAGGAACCTATGAAATGGTATTTATGGTAACAACAAAATAAATGAGGTTTGCACAGATGCTATGGAAGGTAGTGGCAGTTTGGTGATAACGTCAGATTTAGCAGAAGCTATTCATCAGGATGCATGCTATGCTCCAGTTATAACTGGTTCAGCTTCCATGAGTAATGATGGTGAGATTATTGGGCAGTAATATTCAGGAGCAACGGTGGTGCATGCTCACTGGTGGACTCCTGGAGCAGAGGTGAGAGATTTCTGGCAATAACATGCATCGAATATTTGTGTTGGTGGAGGGAGACATGCTGTCAGAAGAATGGAACAACAATTGTTATTATGAAGATGGTAAATCTAAATTGAAATATTCATGAGTGGAATCATAGGTTACTTGAACCCCACTGCTTATTGGGTAATTGTTGTTGTTGTTGTTATTTGCCATTGAGTCAGACCCGACTCACAGAGACACCTCCTTGGGTTTCCAAGGCATTATCTCTAAGGAAGTAGATTGCCTCACCTTCCTTCCCAGGAGTGGTTGGTGGGTTTGAACCGCCAGCCTCCTGGTTAGCAATCAAATGCCTTAGGCACTATGCTACCAGAGCTCCTATTGGGTAATTAAGGAATAGAAAAAAAAAAAAAAAAAGAGAGAGAGAGTATAATAAATATTCAGCTTCTTCCACTGAAATGGGAGTCAGATGAGGAAAGTTACAAATAGGGAAGTGATCAACCCTTCACCTTGGCCCTGAGGAAGGCTGAGATAACCAACATTTACCTATAAATGACCACATTCAAAGGGCTAATGAGATCTATACTATGTAGAATAGACTCAAATTTATCTGAGTTGCTAACAGTATGCTAAGAATTTATGGGACTCTGGCCTTGGATATTAGTAAGTAAAGCAGAACCTGAAACTTAGGCTTGCATCAAAAATATGTTATATAACATCGTGGTTTCATTTATCCAACTCCTAAAATACAATCAAAGAAGAATTAAAAAAAAAAAAATCTGTATGTAGATCTGGAGCTTTGATTTTCCTATATAAACTAATAACTATGGCAGTGATGGATTTGGGGATCAAAGGAACAAAATCAAATGAACTAGAATTAATACATGTAATTATGATGTAGTAATTAAGGCTAGGGCACTGATGCCATAAACAACCAAAGTACTATACACATTACAAGGAAGAACTGTTTTCAGGCCTTTAGATCTTTGAGAGAAAGAAAACTCATTAGAGAGGTCTCATAATCTCTTGCTCTGCTAGGGAACAATTTCTGAAGTATGGCCCAGTGAACACCATAGACATGCTGAGCTAAAAGGGACTAATTCAGGATTTAGGGAACCTAACATTACTGGAATTTATAAGGCAGAGCACTAGGAAAGGTGGAACAGAACATAAATGGTCCTAGAATTCTGTAAAGTGTTCCTCAAAACTCTTCTGTGAAAATCGAACTGTGCATACACAGAGAAAAATTACACAAGGCTTAACAAAGAGGGACGGCTATGATCTTGAGAATGGAAAAATGATGCTAGAAGTGAAGTAGTGCTAGGGGACTTTTGAAGGGGCTCTAATGGTGCCTTGGTTAAGCACTCTCCCGCTAACAAAAAGAGGTTGGTAGTTTGAACTCACCAGTGACTTCATGGGAGAAAGACCCAGCAATTTACTTCAGTAAAGATGACAACCTAGGAAACAATATTGGACATTTCTACTTTGTTATGTGAGGTGACTATGAGCTAAAAATTGACTTAATGACACCTAACCACAACAGGTGACTTTTGAGGACTAATTCTGCCCAAGTGGAGTGCTCTCCCATTACATCACAGGCATTCAGCTGAGATATTAGAAAATGTACACTTTAGGAATACAGATAACCATGTGGTAGGCATACTGAGGAATTGCCTTAAAAAAATCCTAAAACACAGCCCTTATGTAATCCCTTGAAAATAGACTGGAGTTTGAGACCTGTCAAGTTAGAAAGTGTGATAAACATTTTTAACATTTTACAGATTTGTCCTAAAAAAATAATAATAATAATAAAATAAAGTATAGACAATTTCAAGGGGGTTAGTCAGTGATTTCTCAGAAGGAAGATGGAGCAATCTACTTCCATAATGATACTGCCTAGGAAACCCAAGGAGGGGTCACTATGAGTCGGGTCTGACACGACGGCACATAACAACAACAGTCAGTGATTTAACTACACTAGGGAAAAAATAATAATAACAATCTTCAGAGAAATATAACACATTATAGAGTCTGGCCATACATACTGGCCCATTTTGGAATATGTTTCAGGCCTGTTCAGCTTAATTTGAGATGTCATGAAACTCACAAGCATTTCTTCCAAACACCCTCTGTAACACCTCTTTCTTCTCTTTCCTACCTTCCCAACACACATCAGTTTAGAGCTGAAGGGCTGCAGTCCGCAAAGGAGCTGGGAACCTGGATCAGCACCAGGCTGACTTGGTGCTGCCTGCACATCTACTTGGAGACCAGGTCACCAAAGAGGCCAGCTTAGTGTGGTAGATGCACACAGTGTTCCCTCCTGCAGGGGAAGCACAGGCAGCGTGGCCCAGTTTCCTGGAGGCTGCCTGCAAACCCTCTGCTACTGTTGGTGCCATGCCTACTACCTTATTAATGAGCAAAATAGTCAGATGTTAGATTTTTTACTATTGCAGTAAATATGAAATGCTGGATAATGAGATAGTCTATAAGCTTATAGTCTGTAAGTCTATAAGTGAGAAGTAGATGTATCACAATTACAAATGATCAAATAATTCTAGGAAAATATCTTCAAATATTTAAGGCAAGTATTGTCTACATTTACTTATACATAAATAAATAGGAAATTTCAGTAGAGAAACAGACACTATTAAAACAGACTTAATGGAAATTCTAGAACTGAAGACTAACCACAAGAATTGGAGTAAACAAGAAAACCACTGAATGGCTTTAAGAATAGGCTGTAGATATCACAAGAATCAGGGAATGTGAAGACAGAGTAACAGCAATTACCCATACAAAGAAAAACAAAACACTGAAGAAAACAAAGGTGGAAGAAAAATGAATAGAGACTCAGGAGTGTGTGGGAATATATGAAAATGATCTAACACGTACATTATAACAGTCCCAGGAGAGAGGATGAGAATAGGAAAGAAAAACAGTATTTTAAGAAATAACTCTCAAAAATTTCTAAAATCTGATGAAGTGAATTGACTTACAGAATTATAAATTTCAGCAAAAGCACAATCAGAATAAACACATAGTGTCTTTGTTTACTTCTGTCTTTCTCAGACACACACACACACACACAACCTATGCACATCACAGTCACACTATTAAAAATATAAGATAAAGAGGAATTCATGAAACAGCCATGCAAAAACATATGCTACTTTAAAGAAAATAAACATAAAAATTATCACTGACTTTTCTTAAAAAAAAAAGGAGTTTAGAAGTCAATTGTTTGTTGTTGTTATGTGCCGTTGAGTCGGACCCGACTCATACCGACCCCTCCTTGGGTTTCCACGGAGGTATCACTATGGAAGTAGATTGCCCCATCTTCCTTCTGAGGAGTGGCTGATGAGTGTGAACCACCAGCCTTCTGGTTAGCAGTCAAGTGCCTTAGGCACTATGCTATCAGAGCTCCTAGAAGTCAATGGAACGATACATTTAAAGTTGTTGTTGTTATGTGCCTGCGAGTCCACCCAACTCATAGCAACCCCTCCTTGGGTTTCCGAGGCAATAGCACTACAGAAGTAGATTGCCCAACTTTTCTTCCCAGGAGTGGCTGGTGGGTTTGAACCATCAGCCTTCTGGTTAGCAGTCAAGTGCCTTAAGCACTACACTACCAGGGTTCCTACATTTAGAATACAAAAATAAACTTTTTTTTTTTTTTTAAATATCTCACTGCCATTAGGTCAATTCCAATTCACAGCTACCCCCTTTAGGTTTCTGAGGCAATAAATCTTCACGGAAGTAGATTGCCCAGTCTTTCTTCCGCAGAGTGGCTGGTGGGTTTGAACCACTAACCTTATGGTTAGCAGTCAAATAGCCTTCAGAATGAGAATGAAATAAAGATCCCCCCCCCCCATGAGGAGTCCTGGGGTGATGTGAACTGTTAATGTGGTTCATGCAGTTTAAACCCACCAGCCACTTCTCAGAAGGAAGGTTTGGCGATCTACTTCTATAGTGATACTGCCTCTGAAACCAAAGGAGGTGTTGCTGAGTCGGGGCCGACTCGATGGCACATAGCAACAAGTGTCTCAATAGCAACCAACAAAAATTGATAAAATTGGATTCAACTATTAAACCAATAAACTAAATCAACTCTTTTGCAGTCAAATCAATTCCAACTCATGGAAACTCATGTGTTACATACAGAGTAGAACTGTTTCATATGGTTTTGATGGCTGTAATTTGAACAGAAGCAAATTGCCAGTTTTTTCTTCCCCAGTGTTGGTGGGGATGTTTGAGTGATCAATCATTAGGGTAGTAGTTGAGTGCAAACCACTGGTACCTCCTAGGTAACTATTAAACCAATGCAGAAAATAAAATTTAATGCTAACAATATTCAATAACCGAAAGGAAACAAATAAAACAACCAAGAAGAGCAACAATAATAATAGAAGAAAAGGTAAAACCGGATAACATATGACAAGGTGGTAGGTTTAAAACCAACCATTTTCATAATTATTTTGACTGTAAAGGACTAAACAATTTAAGAACAGATTGTCAGCATACATAAAAACTAAGACCCAATTAAATGTTAAATTTGAGCAGCATTGTCAACCAACTAGCCTTAACTGGCCTTTACAAAATACTGTATCCAAAAACAGAATGACAGCAAAAACACAATCTTTTCAAATACACCAAAATAGACCATATGTTTGGCCATAAACAAGTTACAATGGATTTAAAAAGACTGAAAACTTATAGGAAATGCTCTTTGAACACAAAGAATGTTCTTGGATTTCTTTTAATATTAATTTCTGTTGCTGTTGTTAGGTGCTGTAGATTCAGCTCTGACTCATAACCGCCCCATGGACAACAGAACGAAACACTGCCTGGTCCTGTACCAGACTCACAATCCTTGAGTATACCTGAGCCCATCATTGCAGCCACAGTGTCAATCCATCTCGTTAAGGGTCTTCTCCTTTTTCGTCCACCATCTACTTTACCAAGCATGATATACTTCTCCAGGCAAGGGCCTGTCTGACAACATGACCAAAGTAAGTGAGAAGAAGTCTGGCCATTCTCACCTCCAAGGAGCATTCCAGCTGCACTTCATCCATGACAGATCTGTTAGTTCTTTTGGCAGTCCATGGTACTTTCAGTATTCTCCAACAACACAATTCAAAAGCATTAACTCTTCTTTGGTCTTCCTTGTTCATTATCCAGCTCTCACATGCATATAAGCAATTGAAAATGGCATGGCTTGGGTTAGGGGCATCGTAGTCTTCAAGGAGACATCTTTGCTTTTCAGCACTTGAAAGAGGTCTTTTGCAGCAGATTTGCCCAGTGCAATACATCATCTGTTGTCTTGTCTGCTGCTTCCATTGGTGTTGATTGTGGAACCAAGTAATATGAAATCTTCAACAACTTCAATTTTTTCTCCATTTATTGTGATGCTGGTTGTTGGTACAGTGGTGAGGATTTTCACTTTCTTTATGGTGAGATGTAAATCATACTGCAGACTGAAGTCTTTAATCTTCATCAGTAAGTGCTTCCAGTCATCTTCACTTTCAGCAAGCCAAGTTGTGTTGTCTGCATATTGCAGGTTGTTAATGATTCTTCCTCTAATCCTGATGGTATGTTCTTCTTCATATAGTCCAGTTTCTTGTATTATTTGTTCAGCATAGAGACTGAATAAGTGCAGTGAAAGTGTTCAACCCTGACACACTACCTTCCTGATTTTAAACCATGCAGTATCCCCTTGTTCTGTTTGAACAACAGCCTGCTGGTCTATATATAGGTTCCTGATGAGCACAATCAAGTGTTCTGGAATTCCCATTCTTATCAATATTATCCATAATTTGTTATGATCCACAGAACCAAATACTTCTGCCTAATAAAACAGAATAAATATCTTTCTGGTATTTTTTTGCTTTCAGCCAAAATCCATCTGACATCTACAGTATTATTCCTTGTTCCCATCCTCTTCTGAATCCAGTTTGCATTTCTGGAAGCTTTCTGTCAATGTACTGCTGTAAACATTTTTGAATTATGTTCAGCAACATTTTACTTGCATGTGACATTAATGATACTATTCAATAATTTCCAAATTCTATGGGATCATCTTTCTTTGGAATGGGTACAAATACAGACCCATTAATAATTAGAAATCAATAGTGTGGTGTTTATGTGTATGTCAACTTGGCTGGGCCTGGTTGAGTGGCTGGGCAGCTGTTGGCAGTTATTTCCCATAATGAGACTGGAAATCAACTCCATGGTGGGATCTACCACAAGCAGCTGAGTAGCTGCTTTGGCTATGTGGTCTGCTTCCCGTATATAAGAAGCAGCTTTGGGAATGGTCTCTAGCTATGGCATGCTTGGACCCTGCATGTAGCTGTGTCATTGTTCAGCAGCCTGCCATGCTCTGCCAACCTTGGGACTTACAATGGACTTGAAGTAATGGCCTGCTGTGTGGTTTGGTAACATCAAGACTGTGTCTTTTTACTTGTCAACCTTGAGCTTGGCAGCCTCAGCAGCCTCAGCTGTCTGAGTGAAGAAAAGCCTCTAGCTTCTGGGGGCTGGGAGCAGGTGGCAGAGCTGAACCCCAAGGTTGAGGGGCTTCACCCAGCCCCAAGAGCCTGGCACTTTGAACTGAGACTTAAAGCCTCCAAACTGTAAGAGAATAAACTCCTGTTGTTAAGACCATCCCATTTGTGTTATATTCCTATCAGAGCGACACTAGGTAACCAAGACAGAATATGGTACCGAGAGAGTACATTGCTGCTCTGACAGATTCTCATGGTACAAATAAAGTAGCTAAATCACAGAAAGGTTTAATAACTTGACCAACATGAAAAATTTAGCAGCTGGTAGAAGTGGGATCTGAGCACAGGCAGTCATCAACAGTCTGTGTGCTTAAGCAACACACTGGAATATACAACCTCTCTTCTTTTAGCAGTACATGAGAATGAAAAGCAAAACAATAACTCCTTTGCCATAACGTTCATGAATTTCAGATTATGTAAATCTCTCTGTGACAGTACAAATTTGTTCATTTTTTTGCAATGCATTTGATGGATTTATAATCTACCGTGTAATGACATCTGTACTTCTATTTTCTTTGAAATTCCATTGAGTAAGTGTAAATGTACTTTCTCTGAATCTGATTATCCCATGCTGGCATCTCTTCTTACCGATCTTCAAATCTGACCATGACTTACATTTTTGAAATATTATTCTACTGGCCATAGAATTAACAAATGACTATACAAAAAGACCACAGCAACATGTATACTTTAAATACTTAAACAGCTGTAATTTACTAGATCATTCAAATATTAATAATCTTTATAACATATCACTTGGCTGTGTTTGTCTAGTAAATTATAACAAGATTTATTTTTTCATGAGAGTATACTGAAAACTTAGCACAGTATTACACACATAATGGACACTCAATATAGTCACAATCTTCAAAGTTGTTTTCAATGATAGTATACATTATCTGGGATATAATGTGAGCATAATGATTATATGTCAAATATTAGTATCCTTTTTTTTTAGATTAGACTGACAACATAAAATTAACCATTGTAACCATTTAAAAATGTAAAATTCAGTGACTTTTAGTACATTTTTAATGCAGTGCAACCATCACCACTATTTAATTCCAGAACATTTTAATCATCCCCAAGATACTCATTAAGCACTTACTCCCCATTTACTCCTCCCCCAGACCCTGGTAGCCACTAATCTGTTTTCTGTCCCTATGGATTTATCTATTCAGGATATTTTATACAAATAACACAATATATGACCTTTTTGTTCTGGTATATTTCACTTAGTATAATATTTCAAGGTTCATCAATGTTGAACCATATATCAGAATTTCACTCCTTTTTTATGGCCAAGTACTATTTCATTATATAGATGTACTAGACTCTGTTCATAAATTAATCAGTTGATGAAAATTTGAGTTATTTCCATTTGGGGGTTTTATGAGTAATACTGTTACGAACATTCATTTACAAGAGATTGTTGGAAAGTTTATTTCCAATTCTCTTTGCAATATACCTATTAGTGGAAGAGTTAGGTAAGATAACAATTCTGGTTACTTTCTGAGGAACTTCCAAACTCTTTTTAACAACAGCTTCACTATTTTATATTGTCTACAACGATGGTAGCATAGTGGCTAAGGCACTTGACTGCTAACCAGAAGGCTGGCGGTTCAAACCCACCAGCCACTCCTCGGAAGGAAGGTTGGGCAATCCTACTTCTGCAGTGATACTGCCTCGGAAACCCAAGGAGGGGTCGCTATGAGTCGGGGCCCACTCAACGGCACATAACAACAACAACAACAACAACGATACATGAGGGTTCTACTTTCTCTAAATCCTCTCCCAGTCTCATTAAATTCTACTTTTTTTTATAACCCTCCTAGTGGATATGAAGTGGTATTACATTTGGTTTTGATTTGCATTTCCTACTGACTTGGACAATCTACTTCTGTAGTGATACTGCCTCGGCAACCCAAGGAGGGGTCGCTATGAGTCGGGGCTGACTCCACAGCACATAACAACAACAACACAGACTAAGCTAGTGCCTAAGGCACTTGACTGCTAACCAGAAGGCCGGCAGTTCAAACCCACCAGCCACTCCTTGGAAGGAAGGAAGATAGGGCAATCTACTTATATAGTGATACTGCCTCGGAAACCCAAAGAAAGGTTGCTATGAGTCGGGTCCGACTCGACGGCATGTAACAACCAACAACAAGCTTATTGAACATCTTTCATATGTTTATTAGGCACTTGTATTTCTTCTTTGGAAATTTATTTTTAATTTTTTTGTCCACTATTCTTTCAGTTATTTTCCTTTTTTTATAGTTGATGTTTATGTATTATTTCTATCTACTAGATAAAACCATGAATCGAAATAAGAAGAAATAGCTGCAAATATCCCTTAATAATCGGAACATAAAATGTATGAAATATGAATCTAGAAAAATTGGAAGTTGTCAAAATGAAATGGAATGCATAAGATCTATATCCCAGACATTAGTGAGCTGGAAAGGAGTGGTATAGGAGATGTTGAATCAGATAATTATATGGTCTACTATACTAGGAATGACAAATTGAAGAGAAATGGTGTTTCCTGAACTGTCAAAAAGAATATTTCAAGATCTATCCTGAAGTATAGTGCTGTCAGTGACAGGATAATATCCATATGACTATAAGGAAGACCAGTTAATAAGACTATTATTCAAATTTATATACCACCTACGAAAGCCAAGATGAAGAAATTGAAGATTTTTACCAATTTCTGCATTCTCAAATTGACCAAACATTCAGTCAAGATGTATTGATAATTTCTGATGATTGGAAGGCAAAAGTTACAAAAACAAGAAGCATCATTAGTTGGAAAATATGGTTTTGGTGATATAAGTGAAGTGAAAGATTGTGTGATAGAATTTTTTTTAGATCAATAATGTATTTATTGAAAATTCCTTTATTCAACAATTTAAATAGAAATTTTATATGTGGACCTTAGTAAATGGAACACACAGGAGTCAAATCAACTCTATCTGTGGAAAAAGACAATGGAGAAGCTCAATATCATCAGTCAGAACAAGGCCAATGGCCAACTGCAAACAGACCATCATTTGATTGCATGCAAGTTTAATTTGAAGCTAAAGAATATTAAAATAATAAGAATAAGTTCATAAAAGGCAAAGTATGATCTTCAGTGTATCCCACTTGAACCTAGAGACTATCTGAAGATTAGATTTGACACATTCAACACCAAAAACAAAAAAATCAGAGAAGTTGTGAGATGACGTCAAGGACGTCATACATAAAGAAAGCAAAAGGTAATTAAAAAGACAGGTAAAGAAGAAAACAAAAACATGGATGTCAGAAGAGACTCTGAAACTTGTTGAATAGACATTAGCTAAAGCAAATGGAAGAAATGAAAAGATGAAAGAGCTGAACAAAAGATTTCAAAGAGCAGGTTGAGCAGAGAAAGTTAATTACTATAATGAAATGTTCAAATACCTGGAGTTAGAATACCAAAAGGGAAGAACATGCTTGACATTTCACAAGCTGAAAAAACTGGAGAAAAAATTCAAACCTCTAATTGCAATATTGAAGGATGCAGAAACATTAAAAGAAGAAGAAAGAAATGCACAGAGTCACTGCACAAAAAAAAAAAAAAAAAAAGTTTGATGTTCATCTACTTCAGGAGGTGGCAAATGATCAAGGACAAATGGTATTGAAGGAAGAAGTTGAAACTGCACTGAATTAATTGATGAAAAACAAAGCTCCTGGAACTGATGGAATAACTAACTGACTTGAAGCATTTACTGATAAAGATTAAAGACTACAGTATGGAGTATGGATTACAACTCAACATGAAAAAAAAAAAAAATCCACACAAGTGGACCAATAAGCAACATCACAGTAACTAGAGAAAAGATTGAAGTTGTCAAGTATTTCATATTACTTGGTTCCACAATCAACACCAATGGAAGCAGCAGTCAACAAATCAGATGACATATTGCACTGGCCAACTCTGCTGCAAAAGACCTTTTTAAAGTCCTGAAGAGTAAAGATGTCTCTTTGAAGATTAAGGTGTGCCTAACCCACCTTATTTTTGATCTCCTCTTATGCCTGTGAAAGCTGGAAAATGAATAAGGAAGACCGAAGAAGAGTTGATGCTTTTGAGTTGTGGTGTTGGCAAAGAATATTAAAAGTACTATGGACTGCCAGAAGAACTAACAAATCTGTCTTAGAAGAAGTGCAGACAGAATGATCCTTGGAAGTGAGAATGAGTAGACTTCCTCTCACTTACTTTGGTCATGTTGTTAGAGGGGACCATTCCCTGGAGAAAGAAATCATCCTTGGTAAAATAGAGGTCATCAAAAAAGGGGAAAGCCCTCAATGAGATGGATGAACACAGAGGCCGCAACAGTAGGCTCAGGAAGTATTGTGAGGCTGGTGTAGGACCAGGCCGTGTTTCATTTTGTTGTCCATAGGGTCACTGTGAGTTGTAGCTGACTCAATGACATCTAACAGCAACAACAGAAAAATGATGAAAGACCTATTTTGACTGTGGACAGTATAATCAACATGTATATAATTCAAAAATTATCTTAATGTCATTTTCCCTATGTCAAATGCATCTTCTTTATTAATATATATATATATATATATTTACAAGATTATATTCTATATGTTATATGAGAAATACACCTTGAAGTATAAATAAATTTGGACAATTAAATTACAGAATAATTTACCAATGAAATGGATTGATCACCATAGTAAGAAATGTGCTTGTGATGCTCTTTTCTTAAAATACTTTCTCGATACAGTCTTGAGGCACTGTCTAGATGCTGATCCATTCTCCTTCTTGAGCAGCTACTTAAACCCACTCTCCAACTGCTTGCCTTATCAGGTTCTCACACTTCTGGGTCACTATGTATCTAACTTACTCACTCAATGGCCGGGTAACCAACAACAAGGGTCAGCACTTACGTCCCTTGAACCTGTAAAATTATTCAAATTGCCTAATCCTTAGAATCCTGGAAAACCTGGTTAACTCTAGCCTTCTTGGTATATGTATGCTCTCTCTTACAATTCAAGTTTGTTGTTAGCTTGTCCCTGAGTCCCTGTGTGACCCTGTGTTATGATGTGCTGTGCTTTTATGTCTCTAGGAATTCTGAGTATAATAAATCTAGATTCATGGCCCCCTGACTCCTCTTTACCATGTCACACCTGACTTATTATCCCACACATTTGTTAGATCAGTGCTACTGGTGAGAACTCTATTCCAAAGAATAAAAAAGCTTAATTGGTTTTATAAAACCTACTATAACTTCCATTGTAGCTTTACAATATATTTGAACACAAATTTGCTGGACAATGTTTGAAAGATATTTTGCAGCATTTAGACGATATTAACATTTCTATTGTTGAAAATAGCTCCTAATAAAATACTTTACACATTATTTAAGGTCTACCATTTCACAGGTCTCAAATCCACCTTTTATTTATTTATTTTTTTTTGTAGTATGATAAGGTTCATTGAAAGTGTAATAACTGTAATTTTTTATGAAAACAAGGTAAATAATGCTTTATAACAAATTATTAAGTACTATTGACCTTAATTAAAAGTAGCTTTGGTGGTGTAGTGGTTAAGGCACTTGGCTGTCAACAAAAAGGTCAGTGGTAAGAACCCATCAGCCGATCCCTTGAAGAATGATGAGGCAGTCTGCTTCCTTAAAGATTTACAGCCTTGTAAACTCTGTGGGGATCACTAAGAATCAGAATCAAGTAGATTGCAATGAGTTTGTTTTTTTAGTTGAGTGGCCTTAATTGTCATTCAACATTCACATTTTTATCATAGTATTTTCAAATTTTGATTTATATAATTTGTACAGATTACTTTGTTATTACTGTTTTATTAAGAAATTTAATGCAGATGTCCCACATCAGAGAATTATTTACCTGACCAAATATTTGTGCTCTTTGCACTTTGTGCTACTACCTCTGACCAACAGAACTGATTTTACAATTATTTCTGGAGATAGAATTACAGAAAAACAAATCACAATGAGGGAAAGTGCCAGGCAGGGAGTAAAGAACAAAGAAGAAAGGAAAGAGGCAGCAGTGAAAGAAAGAAAGAGAAGGAAAAAAGGAAGGAACTAGGCCTACTACTGAAGGTTGTTATCAGTTTCCTTCAATTCAACTCTGTTAACTCCATGCACAAAAGAAGGAAACATTGACTGAGCCTGTACCATTTTCATTATTATTGATATGCTTAAGTTCATTTTCATGGTCATTGCAAATTTTGAGTGGTTTTCAACATAGGGGGCTCATCTTCTACCAGTATATTGGATGACGTTCTATTGAGATCCATAAGTTTCATTGACTAATTTTTCAAAGTAAATTACCAGGCCTTTCTTATTACAATTTCTCTTAGTCTGGAAACTACACTGAAACCTGTCTATTATGTGGGAATTTTTTTTATTTGCAAGATTGGTATCATAACTTCTAGAAAAATGTTGTTGTTGTTGTTTTTGTTGTTAGGTTCCATTGAATCCTCTCCAACTCATAACAACTCTATGTACAGCAGAACGAAACACTGCCCAGTTTTGTGCCAGCCTCACGATCCTTGCTATAACTGAGCCCATCGTTGCAGCCACTGTGTCAATCCATCCTGTTGAGGGCCTTCCCCTTCTTCTTTGACTCTCCACCTTACCAAGCATAATATATTTCTCTAGGGAATGGTTAGGGAGCTCTGGTAGCATAGTGGCTAAGACACTTGCCTGCTAACCAGACGGCTGGTGGTTCAAACCCACCAGACACTCCTCGGAAGGAAGGTTGGGCAATCCTACTTCCGTAGTGATACTGCCTCGGAAATCCAAGGAGGGGTCGCTATGAGTCGGGTTTGACTCGACGGCACATAACAACAACAACAACAACAAGGAATTGTTCTTTCTGACAATATGACCAAAGTACCTGAGATGAAGTCTGGCCATTCTCACTTCCAAGGAGCATTCCAGCTGCACTTCTTCCAGCACAGATTTATTAGTCCTTTTAGCAGACCTTGGTACTCTTAGCTTTCTTCTCCAACACCAGAACTCAAAAGCATCAACTCTTCTTCAGTCATCCTTATTCATTTTCAGCTCTCAAATGCATGAGGCAATTGAAAATACCATGGCTTGGGTTAGGTGCATCCTAGTCTTCAGGAGATATCTTTGTTCTTCATCACTTGAGAGAGGTCTTTTGCAGCAAATTTGCCCAATGCAATACATCGTCTGATGTCTTGATTGCTGCTTCCATTGGTGTTGATTGTAGAACCAAGTAATGTGAAGTCCTTGACAACTTCAATCTTTTCTCCATTTATCATGAAGTTGTTTATTGGATGAGTTGTGAGGATTTTTGTTTTCTTTATATTGAGGTATAATCCATACTGCAGATTGTAGCCTTTAATCTTCATCAGTAAGTGCTTTTAGAGAAATAGCAACACACAAATCACCAAAGTCCAATAAATAAATGGATGGGTGGTGGACATGGGATTAGAAATAAAAATGTTACATGAAAGAAGTGAAGAAATCAGAACTTCTCAAATTCTTGTATTTCTTGTTTTGTTTTACAACCTTCCACCCAATCAAAGGAAATCGTGTCTGTAAATGAAGATGAAGTAAAAAATATTCCAGAAGTGTTAAGAGATTATGAGGGAAAGATTAGATACTATAAATAATGAGTTTATATTTCTTTGCTCTGTGATTAGATTCTATTCTGTAAGAGAATTTGAAGATGAATATTAGAGTAGCTTTTAGGAATTATAAAGACTTAGATAAATGCCAGAAAAAGAGATAGGGAATTGCAGTTCCAATTTTTATCATGGTTTTATAGGTCTAGAGAACATAGCAATATCAGGTGGATTTATAATAGATAGTGTCCAAACAGGGATGACTGGTGGCTTGATTTCAAACTGGAGGGAAATTTTAAGATATAAGCAATGAATTTGTCTTTAACATTTAAAATGGTCTCTCTTTTATAGCAATGACTTACATGGAAAGAGGGAGGGCATTTATGAAGTTGCAAATGACACAGCTGAGAGAGGTAGTAAAATGTGGCATGAGAAAAATTAAATTCACTTTAATATATTGCAGTGATCAATTAAATCTAAAAGGATAAAATATATACCATGTTCTATTTAATTATTTTTTAAAAACTGTACTAGTATAAAATAAGAAATATGTAACCTACCTGTGGTTTTTTGTATACGAATTGTTATTGTCATATGCTATTGAATGACTACTTTGATCCTAGGCTTTATTAAGAAGAGGAATCAATAAATGAAGAAATGCTCATGATCACAGACACTAGAGAGATGCAAATCAAAACTACAAGATATCATCTCACCACAGCATTAATAGCACAGTTCAACAAAAAAGAAACAACAAATACCAGTGAGGATATGGAGAGCCTGAAATATTTATACACTACTGTTGGGACTATAAATTGATACATTTACTGTGGAAAAAATATTATGGTGCTTCCTTAACTGGGTAAAAAAGTACCATATAACCCAATAATTACACCACTAGGTATATATCCTAGAGAAATAAGAGCTATGAAACAAATAGATATATGCATACCCATGTTCATCAGAGCATTATTCACAATAGCAAAAACATGTGAACAGCCTAAGTGCCACTGACGGATGAATGGATAAACAAACTATAGTATGTACACACAACATAATTATTATACAACATTAAAGAATAATGGTGAATCTGCAAAACACTTCATAACATGGATGGACTTAGAGGACATTCTGTTGAGTGAAATTAGTCAATCACAAAAGGACAAATATTATACAAGAACACTATTGTAATAATAATAACAATAATAATAATAATAAAGGGTTTATATGCAGAAAGAATCATTCTTTGAAGGTTACCAGAGGTGGGATATATGCATGTGAAATCTGGACAGTGAAAAAGGAAGACCAAGGAAGAATTAATGCCTTTGAATTGTAGTGGTGGCAAAGAATACTGAAAATATTATGCACTGCCAGAAGAACAAACAATTCTGTCCTGGAAGAAGTAGAACTGAAATGCTCATTAGAAGCAAGAATGGCTAGACTTTGTCTCACCTATTTTGGTTATGTTGTCAGAAGGGACAAGTCCCTGGAGAATGATATTATGTTGGATGAAGTGGAAGGTCAGAGAGAAAGCAGAAGACCCTCAATGAGATGGTTTGACACAGTGGCTGCAATTATGGGCTCAAGCATAATAAGGATTGTGAAGAGGTTGCAGGACCGGGAAGTATTTCATTCTATTCTATGTAGGGTCTCTATGAGTCAGAGCTGACTTGACGGCACTTAACAACAACAACAAAAAAAAAATAACAAGGGGTGGAAGGGGAAAGGAGGGTAAATCAAGAAATACAGTATAGATAGCTATTACCTTGGGTGAAGGGAAAGGCAATATCCTAAGGGTGAGGTAAGGAGACCTGGGAGGAGTACAAGAATTAAAGGCAACAAAGGTAAACATTATTAAATACACAATCCTGTGATAACAGTTGTTGTTGTTGTTGCTGTTATGCACATCGTGTCATCTCCAACTCATAACAACCCTATGTACAAGGGAACGATAACAGTAGTAACAATTATCTATGAGTGGATTCATAGATAAACACTGAAATTGAACAGAGGAAGGAAGACAAATGGAACTACATCCATAGGTTTGCCAGAAGATATTTCTACATATTTATTTATATGTACTTGCAAATATATCCATGAATATAGTAGAGCACACAGGGGGCAAAGTTATGAAAATGTCTTAGCTATAACCAAACACTTAGAGGGAATGTGTCCCTGGGCCTACAGGCTCAAGATCACAGTTTTGGGGCACACTAAGATCAATTGGCATAACATAGTCCACAAAGACAATGTTCTACATGCTATTTGGGTGAATAGCAACTTCAGTCTTACAGGATAATGAGCAGCCATCTAAGGTCCAACTATTGGTTTCTCCTAATCCAGAGAAAAGAAGATGAAAGACTCAAAGAAACAATTATTTCAAAGGATTAATGGACCATGTGAACCCCAGTCTCTATGACCCTTAGACCAGATGACCTAGATGGTGCCCGGCTACCTGTGCTGACCAGTCTGAAAGGGATTGCAATAGGAGGTCCCAAACAGAATGGGAGAAAAATGCAGAACAAAACTCAAAATCAGGAAAAGGACTGATCTTACTGGTCTGATGGAGACTGGTGGAATCTCTGAGATTATGGACCTTAAACAACCTTCAAGCCTCGAACTGAACTTAATCCCTTAGTCAAATGATCCTTGTTGTTTTTATGTGCTCTCGAGTTGGCTCCAACTCATAGAAACCCAATGTATGACAGAATGAAATACTAAACAGTTCTGTGCCAGCCTCACTATCCTTGCTATACCTGAGCCCATCGTTGCAGCCTCTGTGTCAATCCATCTTGTTGAGGGCCTTTCCCTTTTTCATTGACCCTTCACTATACTAAGCATGATATCCTTTTCTAGGAAATGGTCCCTTCTGACAACATAACCCCAGTATGTGAGATGAAGTCTGGCCATTCTGGCTTCCATGAAGCGTTCTGGCTGCTTCTTCCAGGGTAGATTTGTTAGTTCTTCTGACAGTCCGTGGTACTTTCAGTATTCTTCACCAGTCCCACAACTCAAAAGCATTGCCTCTTCTTTGGTCTTCTTTATTCATTGCCCAGCATTCACAAGCAAATGGTGATTGAAAATCTCATGGCTTGGATTAGGCGCATCTTAGTCTTCAGCACTTTAAAGAGGTCTTTTGCAATAGATTTGCCTAATGCAATTTGTCATCTGATTTCTTGATTGCTGCTTCCATTGGTGTTGATTGTGTTACCAAATAATATGATTCATCTGTCAGTTTGTCATACTGTGGTGGCTTGCATGTTGCTGTGAGGCTGAAGGCTATGCCACCGGTAACTCAAATACCACAGGGTCACCCATGGTGGACAGGTTTCAGCAGGGCTTCCAGACTAAGACAGACTTGGAAGAAGGAATGGGCCATCCACTTCTCAAACAATTGGTCAGTAAAAACATTATGAATACTCAAGTGATTTAAAAAAAAAAAAAACCTCACTACAGTCCAGTCAGATCTGACTCATATTGACCCCTCCCTGGGTTTCCAAGGCAGTATCACTAAGAAAGTAGATTGGCCACTCTTCCTTCTGAGGAGTGGCTGATGGGTTTGAACTGTCAACCTCCTAGTTAGCAGTCAAATGCCTTAGGCACTATGCCACCAGAGCTCCCAGTCAAATGATGTTGTTGTTGTTATGTGCTGTCAAGTCGGACCCAACTCATAGTGACCCTTCCTTGGGTTTCCAAGGCAGTATCACTCCGGAAGTAGATTGCCCAACCTTCCTTCCGAGGAGTGGCTGGTGGGTTTGAACCACAAGCCTTCTGATTAGCAGTCAAGTGCCTTAGACACTATGCTACCAGAGCTCCCAGTCAAATGATAGGCCTAAAAGGTGAACAATAACACCAGGGAGGTACACATTCATTAGAACAATTAACCATCCCATATCAAAAAGGCAGCATTTTTCTAGGGATAAAGGTAGAAGGCAGGAAGGAATAGGAAAGAAGGAAGTAGGGAAATGATAAACTCAGGAAGGAAGTGGGAAGAGTGCTGTTACATTGTGGGTATTACCATCAATGTCACAAAACAAAATGTATGTGAATTGTTTTATACAAAACCTATTTTCTCTGTAAACTTTCACCCAAATGACAAAAAAAATTGTTAAAAAAAGAGAACTCTAACTCTAAACTCACTGCCATTGAATCAGTTCCAACTCATAGTGACCCCTCCTTGGGTTTCTGAGGTGGTATCACTATGGAAGCAGATTGCCCAGTCTTTCTTCCCCTCCAAAAAGAGACAGAGAGAGAGGGAGAGAGAGAGAGAAAGAAGGTACAAAAAAAAAAAAAAAAAAAAAACCAACCAAACCCATTGCCATTGAGTCGATTTCAACTTATACTGGTCTTATAGGACCAAAAGACTTGCCCAAAGTGTTTTAAATTATTTTTGGAGATGACTGCCACACCTTTTTCCCAAAGAGGAGCTGGTAGATTCTCGAACCACAAACCTTTTAGTTAGCAGCCAAGCATTTAATCACTGTGCTACTAGGGCTCCAAGAAGAGGCACATTATCTCAAAAAAGAAAATAACATGATGAATTCTATGCACTGTTTTCAAGGAGACAAAGGGAAAAACAAATAGGGTGGATTTGGAGAAAGTTACTAGTCTAAGGTCAGAGAGAAATAAACACCCCTAAGAAGACAACCCTCATCCACACTCTGTTTCTGTGTGGTGACAAGACAACACACTTACTCATTAGGCACTCTAATTCTGTGGAAATAGAGTTAATTGAAGAGCAACTGATTTCTTATCGAATATAAGGCAGTATATTTCTTACGGTCATAACTGCCGGAATGACCTACTTCCTATCACTGGAGATTTTTTCAAGTTGAAGTTATTTAAGTTTCATGACTAATTGGAGTAATGCACTTAGTATTGCTCATTACTTTTTCTCCTTTTGGTAGTTTAGGTTACATGTCAACTTAACTGGGCCTAGTTTTGAGTGGCTGGGCAGCTGGATGTAGTTATTCCCTATGAAGAAATTGGTAATAAACTCCATGGTGGAATCTACTGGAGCAGCTGAGTAGCTGCCTTAGGGATGTGGTCTGCTTCCAGGATATAAGAAGCATTGAAAAATTTTCTGCAGATTTTTGGCATTCTTGGACCCTGCATGTAGCTGACTCTTCATTTAGCAGCCTGCTATTTCCTGCTGATCTTGGACTATCTCTGGACTTAAATTAGTGACCAGCAGTGTTGTTTGGTAGTATTGAGACTGTGCCATTTTATTTGTTGACCTTGGGCTGATTACCCTCAGCAGCCCACAGTTGCCTGAGTGAAGAGACCTCTACCTTTAGTGGGCCTGGAACAAGAGGCAAAGCTGAAGCCCAAGGTCAAGGGGCTTTTACTCAGCCCCTAGAGCTTGGCATGCTGATCTCAGATTTCTAGCCTCCAAAACTGCAAGAGAATATACTCTGTTTGTTGAAGCCATCCATCCATTCATGGTATTTTCTGTTAGAGAGACACTGCTGTTGTTGTTATGTGCCATCAAGTCGAACCCAACTCATAGCGACCCCTCCTTGGGTTTCCAAGGCAGTATCACTACAGAAGTAGATTGCCCAACCATCCTTCCAGAGAGGCACTAGAAGTAACCAAAACACTCCTGCATCCAGAACAAACCTTGAGTCACATCATTGTTGTCATGAACTGCTGTCAAGTCAGCCTCCTGTTCA
This sequence comes from Orycteropus afer afer, assembly GCF_000298275.1. NCBI lineage: Eukaryota > Metazoa > Chordata > Mammalia > Tubulidentata > Orycteropodidae > Orycteropus > Orycteropus afer. Next base: position 8,092,565 of record NW_006921740.1, read on the forward strand.
TGGCAGCTCCATTCACAATGGAAGGAAATGCTGCCTGGTTTTGTGCAATCTTGATGATTTGTTGCTGATCAGACTGTTGTGATCCACAAAATTCTCACTAGGTGATTTTCAGAAGTAGATTGCCAAGGTTTTCTTCTTATTCTGGAAACTCCACTGAAATCTGTTCAGTATCATAGCAACATGTAAGCCTCCACTGATGGAGGGGTGATGGTTGCACATGAAGTTTATTGGCTGGGAATTGAACCCGGGTCATCCTGATGGAAAGCAAGAATTCTACCACTCAATTATCCATGCCCCCATGAGCTCACATTAGCCACAACAAATATTTATTGATTGAAAGATTGAATTGGAAAGGGTTACTTATGTTGCCATTGTTGTTAGGTGCTGGTGAGTCAATTCTGACTCATAGTGACCCTATGTACAACAGAATGAAATATTGCCTGCTCTTGCACCATCCTCACAATACTTGCTATGCTTGAGCCCATCATTGTAGTCACTGTGTCAGCCCATCTAATAGAAAATCTTCCCCTTTGTCTCTGACTCTCCACTTTACCAAGCATGATATTCTTCTCTAGGGACTGCTCCCCTTTGACCACATGACCAAAGTAGGTGACATGAAGTCTGGCCATTCTTGCTTCTGAGGAGCATTCTGGTTGTACTCACAAAATAGATTTGTTCATTCTTGCAGTGCATAGTATTTTCAATATACTTCACCAATGTTGTTGTTGTTGTTGTTATGTGCCGTCGAGTCAGCCCTGACTCATAGCGACCCCTCCTTGGGTTTCCGAGGCAGTATCACTACGGAAGTAGGATTGCCCAACCTTCCTTCCGAGGAGTGGCTGGCACCAATACGATTCAAAATTATCAATTATTCTTCAGTCTTCCTCATTCATTGCCCAGCTTTCACATACCATGGCTTGGATTAGGTGCACCTTAGTCTTCAAAGTGACATTTTTGCTCTTAAGCACTTTAAAGAGTTCTTCTGTACAACAAACACTTATTGATTTAATGAATGAATTGAAAAGGGTTACTTATAGCCAACATTTATTGAGCATTCATTATTGTTCAGGCATTGTTAATTTTGCAAAACTCTATAGGAAACTGCAGTAATTATTTTCACTTTACAGCTCAGGGAAGCGAAGTTAAGAAAGGGAAAGGCACTGCTTTAACTTACCTGTGAAGGAAGGAGAAGAGACAAATTTTAAATTCTGGTGTATCTGTCTCCTGAGCCTGTTTTGAGCTTTCAAAAGATGGTTGGCCTAAATAAGCTGTAGTATTCCTTCACCAAACATTCCTTGATATATGCTAATAGAGAGAGAATTTAAGCTCTTCCAGCATTAGAAGCAATTGTTTGTTACTTTTGCTAACCTTAATATGGAGAAGTTGGGATATTTTTTCCTCTGGTGCAATTGAGTATGGATTATAAATACTGTAATTAATTAGTGTGGTAGGAGAGGTGAATCAACACAGGAGAGAAGCCAGGAAAATATTATTGTATGTAAGCTTGAGTAGATGGGACTTTATTACACTTGGAATTCATAAAACATGGCACACAACAACAACAACAACAACAAATGTATTGAAGGATTCTATGCACAAAACATTGAACAATGAAGCAAACATCAAAAGAAGATGGAAGGAATGCACAGAATCACTGTAACAAAAGAATTGGGAAACATTTCAGGAGATTGAGTGTGATTAAGAACTGATGATATTAAAGGAAGAAGTTAAAGTTGCATTGAAGTAATTGGTGAAAACAAGGATCAGGATTTAACTGATGGAATATAATTGAGATGTTTCACTGGATGCACTCATTTGTTTAGGCCAAGAAATTTTGAAGACAACTACTTGGCCAACCAACTGGAAGAGCTTGATATTTGTGTCCATTCCAAAGAAAAGTGATCTAATACAATGTGGAAATTATAGAATAATATGATTAATATCACATCCAAGTAAAATTTTGCCAAAGACAATTCAAAAACAGTTGCAGCAGTACATTGAAGCATACTGCCAGAAATTCAAGACAGATTCAGAAGATGTGGAACAAGTGATATCATTGCTGATGTCAGATGGATTTTGGCTGAAATCAGAGAATACCAAAAAGGTGTTTACTTGAATTTATTGAATATTCAAAGGCATTCAACTGTGTGAATGATAATAAATTGTGAATAATATTGCCAAGAATGGGAATTCCTTAATACTTAGGCTCATGCAGACTCTGTACATAGACAGAGGTCATCATTCTACAAGAACAAAGTGATACTGCATGATTTAAAATCACAAAAATTGTGCACCTGAGTTGTATCATTTCACCATACTTATTCAATCTGTATGCTGAGCAAATAATCCTAGAAGCTGGACTCTGTGAAAAAGAATGTGGCATCAGGATTGGAGGAAGTCTCATTAATAATCTGCATTATGCAGATGACACACTATGCTTGCTGAAAGTGAAGAAGACTTGAAGCATTTACTGATCAAGTTCAGAGACTACAATATGGATTGCACTTCAACATCCATACAAACAAAAATCCTCACAACTGAACCAAGAAACAATATCATGACAAGTGGAGAAAATATTAAAGTTGTCAAGGATTTCATTTTACTTGGATCCCAATCAATGTCCATAAAAGCAGCAGTCAAGAAATTGAACAGTGTATTACATTGGACAGATTTGCTGCAAAAAAAAAAAAAAAAAAAAAACCACTTTAAAGTGTTCAAGAGCAAAGATGCCACTTTGAAGACTAAGTTGTTCCTGTCCCAAATGATGGCATTTAGAATAGCTTTATATACTTGTGAGAGCTAAACAATGAATAAGGAAGATTGCAGAAAAATTTATGCATTTGAATTGTGCTGTTGGTGTAGGATATTAAATATACCATGAACTGTAGAAGAATGAACAAGTCTATTTTGGAAGAAGTACAGCCAGAGAGCTCCTTAGAAGCAAAATGAGAAGAGTTTGTCTCACATTCTTTGGTCATTTTGTCAGAAGGGACTAATCCCTGCAGAAGGGCATCATGTTTAGTAAAGTAGGTCTTGTTGTTATTTGCCATCGAGTTGGACCCAACTCATAGCAACCGCTCCTGGGGTTTGCGAGGCAGTATCACTATGGAAGTAGATTGCCCATCCTTCCTTCCGAGGACCCTCAACTAGATGGACTGATACAGTGGCTGCAATGTTTGACTCAAGCATAGCAATGATGACACAGGAATAGGTTGTGTTTCATTGTACATAGGGTCTTTATGAGTGAGAACTGACCCACAGCACCTAACAGCAATGTCTAGCACCAAACTGAAAATGTAAACTCACTGTCATTGAATGAAGTTGATTCTGATTCATACTGACCCTACAGAACAGAGTAGAACTATGCATAGGTTCCCAAGGCTATCAATCTTTACAGAAGCATATTGCCACATATTTCTCCTGAGGTGCAGCTAGTGGTTTGGAACCACTGACCTTTTGGTTAGTAGCCAAGTATTTTAACCACTTCATCACCAGTGCTTCCTAAGCCTAACACAGTGCCAAGCAAATAGTAAGTACTCAATCCACATTTGTTGGATGAATTAACAAATGCATTAACAAAACTTATCCCTTAAGGTTGTACTTTTTAATGTGCCAGTTTATTGAAAAGGTAGTATGAAAATAATCAAAACAATTCAAAATAATATTTAAAAGCCTCCTTTTATTCTTTTACTCATTTGATACTTCATTTTGCAGAAAATACCACTCATCCAAAAATACATCGTAAGTAGAATACACATGAAATTTTTTAAAATTTAAAGAGATTCTAGACAACTGTTCAACTGGAAGCATTTATAAACCATTTTCTACAGTGGCACACACAAAGATATATTAAATGTTCTTTCAAGAATATAAAAATCCTTCTTTCAGAAGCTGTTTTATTTTTAACCTTTTTGTTTATTCTTAAATCCAAAACATTACATCAGACCCTGAGACATTATGTGTAAATTTTCTCTGTGGTATCTGTGGCTATAAAATAAGGATAATAATGTTTTCTCTTCCTACCTTGATGGGATGTTTATGAGATGAAAATGAGGACAGGAAGGCACTTTAGAATGATAAAAATAACTGCAGAAATATGAGGAATTATTAAAATGAAAAATGAATACATAAAGTCAATTACTAAGGTAGTTTCATATTGTTGTTGTTGTTGTTGTGTGCCGTCAAGTCGGCCCCGACTCATAGCGACCCCTCCTTGGGTTTCTGAGGTGTTATCACTATGGAAGTAGATTGCCCAACCTTCTTTCGGAGGAGTGGCTGGTGGGTTTGAACCGCCAACCTTCTGATTAGCAGTCAAGTGCCTTAGGCACTACACTACCAGAGCCGGTAAGGTATCTCTAGGACATGGAAAATAATATTTTGGTAATGATTATTTGAAGATAATTGGTAAATCGGAATTAATGATTTGCTTAAATATTGAGGAATCCCAGGATGGTGAAAATGATCATCAAGCTCAGCGACTATCCAAAAGATTGGAGGGCTGAGTCCACCCACAGACACCTCAGAATAAAGGCCTGGCAACCTACTTTAAAAAACTCAGCCATGGGACACTCTATGCAGCAAAGTTCTATTCTGACACACATAGGGTCAGCACGAGTCAGAATGGACTGGATGCCAACTGTCCTATTTTTGAAAACACTGAATTTTAAATGATAAATGTAGTTAAGCACATTTCAAATATGCTGATGAATAGCCGTATATATGTTGATAAATAGCCCCATTATCATCAGGGAGAAAATATAAAATGTTTAGGAAGATTATAGGCTTTATTTGGACTCAGGTAGTCTCTGTGAAATCTGAGATCTCCCTCATACTAGTTCTGTAACCTTGAACAAGTTACATGAGCTCTCTAAGCCTCTAGATTTTATCTGTGAAACAGGAAAAATATTTACTTCCCAAGGGTTTTGTAAGTATCATGTAGGATAGAGTATTTAAAGCTTTGAAGACACTGTTGTTGTTGTTGTTGTTATGTGCCATTGAGTCGGCCCCGACTCATAGCGACCCCTCCTTGGGTTTCCTAGGCAGTATCACTACGGAAGTAGGATTGCCCAACCTTCCTTCTGAGGAGTGGCACTAGGAAATGCTAAAACAAAATTGCAGAATACACACACATACACACACAATTAAACATAACATGTATATATACACATATATATGCAGATATATACATATATATATATATATAATATATAATATAATAAACGTATATAAACCCACTGCCATTGAGCTGACTCTGACTCATAGAGATCCCCATTTGGATTCCTAGGCTATAAATCTTTACAGAGGTAGATCACTTCATCTTTTTTCTGTGGAGTAGCTGATGGGTTTGAACCACTGAACTTCTGGTTGGCAATAACATGTCTTACCCACCAGGCCACCAGAGTGCTCTCTCTCTCTCTCTCTCTCTATATATATATATATATATGTATATATATATATATATATATATATATATAAATCTTAACCTGTGAAAATTGATTTTTGCTTATATGTAATCAGAACTTCCAGTGTCCTTGAAAGCAGTTCATTTTTCCTTCAAGTAGCAATATTTTTTTATAATCTATTACACAATTATTTGATATATAACTCTGTTCTGTTTCACTATTTTAGCAAGCTCTTATATAACATATCATTAATTTTAAAGTGCTTGAAATGAAGACATTTTACCAAACGTTATGTGGAAGCTTTATCAGAGGCACTGTAGTACATAAGCTGTAACAGTGGAGTGGAGTTGCCAAGCCTTGCATTGTTATTTACCGTCTGTTTGGGAAACTCATTTGTCTTCCAGAATCCCAGTTTACTAATTTGAAACCATTTGGGTAATCAAATCACCAGAAAGAATGGTTGTGATTCTCAAAAGAGATAATACTTCAAAAAATTTTGTAGAAGTCAAGTAAGTACCTGCCACTATTGTGCAGAAGAAAGATGTACTTCACCCAAAGTCTAGTTCGGATGTCAAGACTGATACTGCCATATACACAAAGAGAGCACGAAAGGTTTATGACTCACATAATGAGGCTTCTTCAGACATAAGGGTAAGACTTTCAAGTTGGTCCAAAAATGGATTGAAACAACAGGGAAAAGTGATGGGTTTGAGGTATTTATGTATAGGGAGTGGGACCAGGGCAAGAATCCTCACACAGGTGGAGGTTTTTGTGAACTGAATTTCCACTTTGACATTAGTCAAAGGAAGGAGCACTTGGATTTTCTTATCAACTTGTTTAGATATGGGGCAGAAGTGGAAAAAGGTGGAGTGGATGGGCTTAAAAGTTGTCAGTAATCGTATATCTAATCAAAGATTTTATTACTAACTTACTGATGGGAACTCTGGTACAGTAGTACTTAAGGCACTTGACTGCTAACCAGAAGGCTGGCCGTTGAAACCCACCAGCCACTTCTTGGAAGGAAGGTTGGGCAATCTATTTCCATAGTCATACTGCCTCAGAAACCCAAGGAGGGATCACTATGAGTCAGGTCCGACTCAACGGCACATAACAACAACTTATCGATATGAGTGTAGTAGTATTGGTTGCTACCAAACAGCCACTTCCTTCCCTCTTCCTTGGAGACAGAGCATGCCTCCTACAGTAGAGGTTGAAAATATGACCAATTGCAGCCAATAGGACAAGATAAGAAGTCAGCTAGAGTCTAACTGGAAATAATGCTGCTCTCTAAGAAACAGAGATGCTTGGAAGCCAAATGCTTCATTTCTTTATAATCAGTATACTGTTGTGATTCTACTTCATAACTGAACACATAAGTAAAATTTAGAGTTGCTCAGGAACATTTTCAAAATGAATCAAAAACACCCCATGTGATACAAAATTCTAACCCTGTGCCATTTAAGATGTTGTTGATTTTGCGAGGTGTTGTGTTGACATTTTCCATACATAGCAGATGCTAGCAAAACAGAACAAAACACTTCTTGTCCAGCACTATCCTCACAATCATTGGTATGCTTGAGCCCATTGTTGCAGCCTCTGTTTCAATGCATCTCATTGAAGGTCTTCCTCTTTTTCGCTAACACTTCACTTTACCAAGCATGATATCCTTTTCTGGGGACTTGCCTCTCCTTACACCATGACCAAAATACAGGAAGTGGAGTCTTGCCATTGCTCACTGCAAAGGAGCAATCTGGCTGTATTTCATCCAAGACAGATTTGTTTCTTCTCTTGGTAGTCCATGGTATATTCAATGTTCTTCACCAACACCATAATTAAAATGTATCAGTTTTTCTATGGTCCTCCGTATTCTTTGTCTAACATATGCATATGAAGTGATTGAAATTACCATGGTTGGGGTCAGACATACCTTAGTCATCAAAGTGACCTCTATTTTTTTACACTTTGAAGAGGGCAGCAGATCTACCCAATGCAATATGCCATGTGATTTCTTGACTGCTGCTTCCATGGCTGTTGATTGTGGATCCAACCAAAGTGAAATCCCTGACAACTTCACTCTTTTCTCCATTTATCATGATATTGCTAATTGGTCCAGTTGTGAGGATTTTTGTTTTCTTTATGTTGAAGTGTAGTCCATACTGAAGGCTGTAGTCTTTGACCTTCATCAGGAAGTGCTTCAGGTTCTCTTCACTTTCAGCAAGCAAGGTTGTGTCATCTGAATATCAAATGTCGTTAATGAGTCTTCCTCCAATTCTGATGCCACATTCTTCTTTATATAGTCCAGCTTCTCAGACGATTTGTTCAGCATACAGATTGAATAAGTATGGGAAAATGATTCAAACATTATTCACACCTTTCCTTAGTTTAAACCATGCAGTATACTTCATTCTGTTCTAATTATTGCCATTGTCTATGTATAGGTTCTGAATGAGCACAATTAAGTATTCTGGAATTTACATTCTTAGCAATGTTATCCATAATTTGTTGTAATCCACACAGTCAAATGCCTTTACATAGTCAATAAAACACAGGTAAACATCTTTCTTTTGGAGCAAATTGGGTAAATCTGCTGAAAAAGACCTCTTTAAAGTGTTAAAGAACAAAAACATCACTTTGAGAACTGCAGTGTACCTGATTTAACCCATAAGATTTTCAATTGCCTCAAATGCATGGGGAAGCTGGATAATGAGTAAGAAAGATTGAAGGTGAATCGATGCATTTGAATTATTGTGTTGGCAATGAGTAATCAATATATAATAGATGCCATAGGAACAAACAAATCTGTCTTGGAAGAAGTACAGCAGAATGAACCTCAGAAGCAAAAGGTGATGAGTTTTAAAAAATGGCTGCAGCAGTACATTGATAGGAAACTGCTAGATAGTCAAGCTAGATTCAGAAGAGGACATGAACGAGGGATATAGTAGCTGATGTCAGATAGATCTTAACTGAAAGCAGAGAATATCAGAAATATGTTTGTAGTTCTTGTTAGGGGCCATTGAGTCAATTCTGACTCATAGAAACCCCATGTTCAACAGAAGGAAATACTGCCTAGTCCTGTACCTTCCTCACAATACTTGCAATGTTTAAACTCATTTTTGCAGCTACTGTGTCAATTCAGCAATAAATCTTTACACATGTAGATTATTGCCTCATCTTCTTCCCACAGAGCAGTAGGTGGGTTTGAACTGCCAACCTTCTGGTTAGCAGTAGGTGCCTTAAGCACCATGCCACCAGAGATCCTTTTCCAAGAATGATGTCCTTCTCCAGGGACTGGACCCTCATGGTAACTTGTGCACATAGAAACCTTTAATAATGTAACTGGGGGCTTGAATTTCTTCTTCAGTTCTTTCAACTTGAGAAATGTCCAGTGTATTCTTCCCTTTTAGTTTTTAGCTCCAGGTCTTTGTATATTTCATTATAATACTTAGTGTTTTCATGTGGCCCTTTGAAATCTTCTGTTCAGCCCTTTTACATCATCATTTCTTCCTTTCACTTTAGCTACTCAATGTTCAAAAGTAAATTTCAGAGTCTCTTCTGACACCAATTTTAGTTTTTTCTTTATTTCTTGTCTTTTTAATGACCTTTTGCTTTCTTCATGAGTGATATTCTTGATATCATCCCACAACTCATCTGGTCATTAGTGTTCAGTGCATCAAATCTATTTCTGAAATGATCTCTAAATGTAGGTAGGATATACTCTAGGTTGAACTTTTGCTCTCATGGATTTGTTTTAATTTTCTTCAGATTCAACATGAACTTGCATATGAGAAATTAATGGTCTGCTCTGCAGTTAGCCCTTGGCTTTGTTTTGACTGATCATATGAAGCTTCTCCATCATCGTTTTCTACAGATGTAGTCAATTTCATTCCTGTATATTCCACCTGGTGACGTCCATATGTATAATTACTATCTACATTGTTGAAAAAAAAAAAGAAAAGTATTTGCAATGAATAAGTCATTGGTCTTGAAAAGTTTTATCATCTGGTTTTATTTCTGTCTCCAATGCCATATTTTCCAACCATTGACCTTTCTTTTTTGTTTCCAGATTTCACATTCCAAGCACTAGTAATTATCAAACCATCTTAATTGCTTATTTAATTAATGTCAGACTATAGAAGTTAGTAAAAATCTTCAATTTTTTCATCTTTTGCATTAGTGGTTGGTGCATAAATTTGAATTATAGTTGTATTAACTAGTCTTCCTTATAAGCATATAGATACTATCCCATCAATGACAGTTTTACCCTTCAGGATACATCTTGAAATGTTCTTTTTGACAATGACTATGAAGCCATTCTATTTCACTTTATTGTTCCCACCATAGTAGACACCATAATTACCCTATTCAAAATGGCCAATCCCAATCCATTTCAGCTTAATAATGTCTGTTGTTGTTGTTGCTATGTGTCGTTGAGTCAGCCCTGACTCATAGCGACCCCTCCTTGGGTTTCGGAGGCAGTATCACTACGGAAGTAGGATTGCCCAACCTTCCTTCCGAGGAGTGGCTGGTGGGTTTGAACCGCCAGCCTTCTGGTTAGCA
>NW_006921740.1:8102623-8104103 GCF_000298275.1 Orycteropus afer afer
GGCGGGGAGCAGCCGGTGGGTTTGTACCCCCAGCCTTGGGTGTGGCAGCTGACTGCCCGAGCCCTGAGGCCATCCCCGGGGGCCTAATAATGTCTAGCATATTAATTTTTAAATGTTCCATTTCCTTTTAGAGAACACCCAATTTTCCTTGATTCATACCTCATACAGTCCATGTTCCAATTATTAATGGATGTTTGCAGCTGTTTCTTTTCATTTTGAGGCATGCCACATCAGCAGATGAAAGCCCTCAAAGCTTTACTCTGTTTATATCATTAAGGTTGACTTTACTTTGAGGAGGCAGCTCTTTCCCATTTGTATTTTGAGTGCCTTCCAGCATTATATCAGACAAACTGGTGCTAGTGCAAAGTTTCGAATAGTGTCTATAAGGTGTCCACTGGCCAGTTAATTTAGAAGTAGGTTGCCATGTCCTTCTTCCCAGTCTATCTTAGTCTGGAAGCTCTGTTGAAATCTGTCCACCATGTGTGACCCTGCTGGTATTTGAAATACTGGTGGCATAGCTTCCAGCATCCCAGGAATATGCAAGCCACCCCATTATGACAAATGGACAGATGAATAGTGGGCCATTTAAGATAAAGATAAATAAGTAAAATAAAACCAGTGAAAGCCAGACTCTTTCTAAGGCAAAACCTGTCACAAAAGAAAACTTAAATAATTTACACTGAAATGAGCAACAGAAAAGTGGTAAGACTACATAGTTACAAAGGCAGAAAACTTGCTAGTCCTGGAAAAACAAGAAAGTTCTATAAAATTCTGGCTCTCACAGGTTTCATTGTATGATATTTGTTTATTATATCAATTCATGTTAACTTGGCAACCTTCTGGTAAAAGGAGCTTGGTAGAGTAGTGGTTAAAACATTTGGCTGCTAACCAAAAGGTTGTAGGTTCAAGTCCACCAGCTGTTCTGTGGGTTAAAGATGAGGCAGTCTTGCTTCTGTAAAGATTTATAGCCTTGGAAACCCTTTGGAGCATTTCTACTCTATCCTATTGGATCACTATGTGTTGGAATGGACTGTATGGCAGTAAGTTTGGTATTTTTGGTTTATCTTCTGGTAAAGAAGGCCTGGTGATTCAATGGTTAAGCACTAAGCTGCTAACCAAGAGGTCGACACTTGGAACCCACCAGACACTTCATAGGAGAAAGATGAGGCAGTCTGCTCCCATAAAGATTAAGACCCACTGCCACTGAGTTGCTTTTGATTCACAGAGACCATCACTGGGTTTCTGAGAGAGTAAATCTTTATGGAAATAGACAGCCACTTCTTCCTTCCATGGAGTGACTAGTAGGTTTAAACAGCCAACCTTCTGATTAGCAGCCGAATGACTTGGGCACTGTGGAATCACAGCTACCATAAAGATTACAGATTTGGAAAACCTATGGGAGCTCTGGTAGCATAGTGGCTAAGACACTTGCCTGCTAACCAGACGGCTGGCGGTTCAAACCCACCAGCCACTCCTCGGA
>NW_006921740.1:8105103-8179961 GCF_000298275.1 Orycteropus afer afer
CTCCTCGGAAGGAAGGTTGGGCAATCCTACTTCTGTAGTGATACTGCCTCGGAAACCCAAGGAGGGGTCGCTATGAGTTGGGGCCGACTCGACAGCACATAACAACAACAACAACAACACATAGCAAAAGGGCCTTTGCTAATGTAACTAAGGTTATAGACCTTGAAATAAGGATATTACCCTGAATTATGTGATTATATTTGTGGGTTCAATATAATCACATTACTCTTAAAATAATAGATCATTCTTCAGCTGGAAGCTGCAGAGAAACAGGTTAAAAAAGAAGAAGAACAAATTCACTGCTGTCAAGTCAGATCTGACTCATAGCAACCCCTCCTTGGGTTTCCAAGGCTGTATCACTATGGAAGTAGGTTGCTCAAACTTCCTTCCAAGGAAGCAGGTTAGAGTTGTTTAAAGAATAGGAAGAATTAGACTTAGCAGTGTTAGATTTGGAGGTGGAGGAAGGAGGTCAGGAACATAAGAATGCAGACAGCCTCTAAAGGCTGAAAACGATGTTCAACACCAACAGCTATGAAGGACACAGGGAACTCAGACTAACAGACACATGGAACTAAATTCTGCCAATAATCTGAATGAAACTGGGAGTACTCCCCCAACATCCAGATACAGAACTATGAGGTAATACATTTCTGTTATTTCAAGACGCACATTTGTGGCAGTTTTTTTACAGCAGTAAAATAGGAAAACTGATTCTAAAGCCTTCTTTGTCAACTAGATTCCAATTCCAGTGACAGGTACTAAGGATGATATGGATTGAATTTTGTACCCAAAAAATATGTGTTGTAAATTCTAACCTGTAGATTTATGGTTATAATCCTATTTGGGAATGGGTTATCTTAGTTAATATATTATTAGTTTAGGGTATATTTTAAGCCAATCACCTTTGAGATACAAACAGAACAGATTAGTAAAAAGTCAAGGGAAGTATTAGATACAGAAGGAACCATTATCTTTGGTTACCAGGTAAGGGAGAGGAGAGAAGGGAACACTATTAGATAGATAGGGACAAGTATTGATTTGGGTGAAGGGAAAGGCAATATACCAAAAGTGAGTGACCAGCACAAAAACACTTAGGAAAAAAAAAAGACACAGAGAGGTGCACAAGAAGTACAGACAACAAAGATAAACCCTTTTACACATACGATACTGAGTTATAAGTGATCATAAACATTACTCTATGATAGATGGGTAGACAGGCTGAATGATCAGGTATGTATAGGCAAAAGAGAATATACACATGATCATATATAAGGTTGGCAGATGATATTTCTACACACATATTTGTATGTGCTGTAAGAGGGGTCACTATGAGTTGGATCCAACTCAATGGCAGTGAGTTTGGTTTTGGTTTGGTAAGAATGTCCATATAACTAGAACTAATGAGGGGCAAAGTTATGATAACTTCTTAGGCACAGTCAATCACTCTGATGGAGTGAAATGCTGGACCTGTGTGCTCGGGACTGTGATCTGAGGGTACATCAAGTTCAATTAGCATAGCATACTACACACAAAAATTTTCTACATCCTACTTCAGTGAGTAGCAACTGGGGTCTTAAAAGCTTACAAGCTACCATCTAGATGCAACAATAGTTCTTTCCTCATCCAGGGAAAGAACAATGAAGAAAATAAAAGACACATGGAAACAAGCAGTCCATGGAACTAGTGGACCATGAGAACCACAGAGTATATGACCATGAGACCAGAAGAAAAAGATGGTACCCAGCTATCACTGTCAACCACTCAGCACGGGATTACTGCAGAAGATAGAGTGTGAGAACAATGTGGTACAAAGCTGAAGATCATAAAAATGACCAGGTTTACTGATAGAACTGTGAGAGCACCAAGACTATGGCCCCTAGTTACCCTTCAAGTCTGTAAGTAAACTCACTCCCATGGCTTCCAGCCAAACAATAGACAGGCATATAGGGTAAACATTTAAATCAGGTAGATACCTTCCTTAGAACCTTCAATCATGGGTCAACAGAAAAGCAGCATTTGCACAGAGAGATAGCTCAGGGGGCAGGAATGCACAGGAAAGAAGGACACAGGAAAGAGGTAACTACAGGGAGGAAGGGGGAAGAGAGCTGTTATGTTGTGAGGAACTATAGTCAATGTCATGAAACAAAATGTGTATGAATTGCTGAGTGGAAAATGAATTTTCCCTGTCAACTTTCACCCAAATCACAATAAGTTTTATTAAAAATAAAACAAACAAACAGAAATTTAAGCATAAAGAAACAAACAGAGATGGACAAAGAGAGATGCCAAGCTACGTGAATATCATCCAGGAGCCAAAGCGTAAAAGAAACAAGAAATTTCTTCCAGAGTTGACAGAAACAGAAACACCTCTCCTAGAGCTGACAACTTAAATTCAGATTTCTAGCCTCCCAAGCTGTGAGAAAAAAATATTTTTGTTTGTTAAAGTCACCTTCTGGTAGCATAGTGGCTAAGGCACTTGACTGCTAACCAGAAGGCTGGTGGTTCAAACCCACCAGCCACTCCTCGGAAGGAAGACGGAGCAATCTACTTCTGCAGTGATACTGCGTCGGAAACCCAAGGAGGGGTCACTGTGAGTTGGGTCCGACTCGACGGCACATAACAACAACAACAACAAAGTCACCCTATCCATTTGTGTTGGATAAATGGATGGATGGTGCACAACAGGGTAGTGTTTTGTTCTTTTGTACACAGGATTGTTATGAGTCAGAGCTGACTCAATGGCACCTAACAACAACAACCACAATATCCATTTGTGAAAAGGGCCTCTGGTAGAGCAGTGGTTAAGACATTTGGCTGCTAACTAGAAGATTAGTGATTCAAACTCACCACATGCTCTGTGGGAGAAAGTTGAGACAGTCTACCTCTGTAAAAATTTGCAGTCTTGGAAATCCTATGGGTAGCTATGAATTGGAATTGACTTGACAGCTGTGGTGTTTCTGTTATAGTAGCAATCAGGAATTAATTACCCAATAAGCAAGGGAAGCATAAGCTTATTGTGTTTAGTTACTAATCTGTACTGAACAATTTCATATGGATTTCACCTCATCTTTGTGGTGCACAAGTAAGCCCATGATTTTCTTTACATCCTACTTTGATGGATATGAGTCACAGCCAACTCAATGGAACCAACAACCAACAATAACATTGTAGTATAAAAATTACCCCAAATCTTAATGGATTAAAAGAAGAACAATCTTTTTGTCATTCTCTCCCATAGTTCCAGGAGGAGACTAAATTTAGCTGGTCTCCCATACAGATGTAGTCAGACAGCTGCTGGGAATCATTCTGAAGTATTTCTCACTCAGATATCTGGTGGTTGACATAGGCTGCTGGCTGCAACCTCAGCTGTATAGTGTGTTAGATGACGTGGCCTTTCCATGTGGCCTGGGCTCCCACACAGCATGAGGTTGGCTATGAATGATATCTTGTATGTATCACCCTTATGCTTATGTTAGTAAACACAGTACCCTTGTAGGCCTTTGGTAGCTTGGAGAACAAAATCATCTAAGAGAATAAGAAATGAAGAGAGAGTGAGAAAAAGTAGGATAAAAAAAGGTAAGGGAAAAAAGTAGAGATACAAGCATAGAGAAAGAAAAATGAAAACTGAAAAATAGAAAGAATGAAAATGAGAAAGGGAAAAGAAAATGCAAGCAGACATAAAAGGCTACCGTGTGGTAGGGATGCGGCACAGGGGGCTCCTTTACTGAATCTAAAGAAAACAACATCTTCCAAGGAGATTTAATTGTTAGCTGCCATTTAGTCAATTTCTACTCACGTCCACCCCATATGTGCAGAGTAGAAATGATCCATAGTTTTTTTTTTTTTTTTTTCACTGTGATCTGGGTGAAAGTTTACAGAACAAATCAGTTTTCCATTTAACAATTCACATACATTTATTTTTTCATGTCATTGTTTGCAATCCCCTCAATGTAACCTCACTCCCCCCACATCCTCTCTGTCTTTCTCATTTCTATTCCTCCTTCTCTCCTAACCCTTTCTCCCTTCTGAACTTTGTACTTGGGCAAATGCTGTCCTTTTGCTTTTGAATGGTTGATTGTTCTAAGGATTTTCTATCTTCTTAGAGTTATTGTTCACATTATAGACCTGTCTATTGCTTATCTGTAAATTCAGCTACAGGAATGAGTTCAGTTCCAGGTCCAAAGGGTGTCCAAAGGTCATAGTCTTCAGAGTTCTACCAGTCTGTATCTGATCAGCAAACCTTGCTATTTTAATTAATTTATTTATTTTTTTCCCAATTTTGAGTTTCATTCCATACTTTTCTCCTACTGTATCCAGAATCTTCTAATATGATCCCATTCAGAGAAGATGGTAGTGGTAGCTAGGCCCCATCTATTTGTTATGGTCTCAGAGTCTTAGAGGCTGAGGTTCATGTGATCTATTAGTCCTTTGCACTAATGGTTTCCATGTGTCTTTTATTTTCTTCACTTTTCTTTGCTCTGAATGGAGAAAAGCCACTAATTACACCACAGATGGCCACTTATTACATTTTAAGACCCAAGTCACTGTTCATCAAATTAGGATGTAGAACATTGTCTTTGTGGACTATGTTATGCCAATTGAACTTCATGTTCCTGAGACTATGGTCCTGAGTCCCCAGGCTCAGCAACTCACTCCTTCAGAGTTTTTGGTTATGTCTAAGAATTTTTTCATGGTTTTGACTCCCACTACATGATTTAGTATATTCATGGATACATTTGCAGCATATGTAAATACATCCATAAAAATATCCACGTATTTGTTGGTATAGTCCCATTCTTCCTCCCACATTTGTTCAGATTGTATGTTTACTTATGTATCCAAATTATGGATTATTGTTATTACTGTTATTTCAATATTGTATATGTACTACTATTTACTGCTGTTACCTTTAATACTTGTACTCTTTCCCACATCTTCCTTTCCATGATCATTATGTGCTGAACTCCCCTTACTGTATACTGCCTTCCCCTTCACCAATGTTAATATGTGTCTACCCACTAGTTAGTGGATTATCCTCCTTTCTCCTCCATCTCTGGTAACCATCAGAAAATATTTCTTTTCATGTGAAACCCTTTTCTTGACCTTTTATGAAAATGGTCTCATAAATATTTGCCATTTTGTGATTGACTAATTTCACTCAGCATAATGCCTTCTAGATTCATCCATGTTATGAGATGTTTCACAGATTCATATTTGTTCTTTAACATTGTGTAATTTTCTATTGTGTGTATGTATCATAGTTTCTTTATTCATCCAAAGTGAGGATGACTGATGGGTATTTAGGTCGTTTCCCTCTTTTTGAATACTGCTGCAATAAACATGTGTGTTCATATATCAGTTTGTATCATGACTCTTATTTCTCTTAGATATATACCTAGTACTGAGATTGCTGAATCATGTGATATTTCTCTTCCCAGATTTTCAAGGAAGCACTGCACCATTTTCCACAGTGAACACACAACTTTATTGTCCCACTAGCAGTGTACGAGAGGTCCAACCTCTCCACATCCGTGGCAGCATTTGTTGTTTTCTGTTAACTTTGCTATTAGTGTTGGGATAAGAGGATAGCTAATTGTTGTTTAATTTGCATCTCTCTGATGGCTAATGTTCTGAAGCACTTCTGCATGTTTGTTCACAGGCTGAATGCCTCATCCGGTGAAGTATCTATTCATGTCTTCTGCTCATTTTTCAATTTGATTATTGTCCTTTGGTTGTTGAGATGTTGAAGTTTTCTATAAATTTTAGAGATTAGCCCTTTTCTGCAATATGTCATTGACAAAAACATTTTCCCAGTTTGTGAGTTCCTTTTTCACAACTTTGCTTCCTGAAAGTGAGGATGACTTGAGGCACTTCCTGATGAAGGTTGAAGAATACAGTTTGCAGTATAGATTACATCTCAATATAAAGAAAACAAAAATCCTCACAACTGGATCAATAAGCAGCATTATGATAAATGGAGAAAAGATTGATGTCAAAGAATTCACATTGCTTCGTTCTACAATCAAGGCTGATGGAAGCAGCAGTCAAGACATTAGACAACATGTAGCATTGGGCAGGTCGGCTGCAAAGGAACTATTTCAAGTGCTGAGAAGCAAGAATGTCTCCTTGAGGGCTAGGGTGTGCCTGACACAAGCCATGATATTTTCAATTGCCTCGTATGCATGTGAGAGCTGGACAATGAATAAGGAAGACCAAAGAAGAGTTGATGCTTTTGAGTTGTGGTGCTGGCGAAGAATGCTGAAGGTACCATGGACTGCTAAAGAACTAACAGATCTGTCCTGGAAGAAGTGCAGCCGAGGTGCTCCTTGGAAGCAAGGATGGCCAGACTTTGTCTCATCTACTTTGGTCATGTTTTCAGAAGGGACCATTCCCTGGAGAAGGATGTCATGCTTGGTAAGGTGGAGGGTCAATGAAAGAGGGGAGGCCTTCAACGAGATGGATTGACATGGTGGCTGCAATGATGGGCTTAAGTGTAGCAAGGATCATGGAGCTGGCACTGGATTGGGCACTGTTTCATTCTGCTGTGTATAGGGTGGATATTAGTCAGAAATGACTTGACAGCATCCAACAATATGCTGAGGACACAACTTTGCTTGCTGAAAGTGAGGATGATGCACTTACTGATGACAATTAAAGGGTACAATATGCAGCATGGATTACATCTCAGTATAAAGAAAAGAAAAAGCCTCAGAACTGGACCTATGAGCAGCATCATCATAAATGGAGAAAAGATTGAAGATGTCAAAGATTTCATATTGTTTGGTTCTAAAATCAATGCCACTGGAAGCAGCAGTAGGACATCAGATGACTTATGTTGTTATGTGCAGTCGAGTCAGACCCGACTCACAGTGACCCCTCCTTGGGTTTCCAAGGTGGTATCACTACAGAAGTAGATTACCCAACCTTCCTTTTGAGGAGTGGCTGGTGGGTTTGAACTGCCAGCCTTCTGGTTAGCAATCAAGTGCCTTAGCCACTAGGCTACCAGAGCTTGACCTAAGGCCCTGGGCAAATCAGCTGCCAAGGACCTCTTTCAAGTGTTGAAGAGCAAAGATATCTTCTTGAGGACTAAATTGCAACTGACACAGCCATAGTATTTTCAATCACCTCATATGCATGTGAGAACCAGACATTGAATAAGGAAGACCAAAGAAGAGTGGATGCTTTTGAGTTGTGGTGCTAGAGAACAATGCTGAAAGTATTCTTCTGAATACTGAAAACCATAGTAGTAGTAGTGGTACTGGTACAACAACAGATACATAAAACAAAGAAACAGAACAGAGAACCCATAAGTTAATTCATCTAGACAGCTAATCCATTATAGACAGCTAATCTTTGACAAAAGGTCAGAACTAATTAAATGCAAAAGAGATAGTCTGTTTAACAAATGATACTAGCAAATGGAGTGCTAAAAGAACTAACAACTATGTCCTGGAAGAAGTCCAGCTGAAATGCTCCTTGGAAGCGAGAATGGCCAGTCTCACCTACTTCCATTATGTTGTTGGAAAGGACTATTCCCTGGAGAAGGATGTCATGCTTGGTAGGGTGGAGGGTCGACGAAAGAGGGGGAGGCCTTCAACGAGATGGATTGATACAGTGGCTGCGGTGGTGGGCTCAAGTATAGCAAGGATCACTGGGCAGTATTTTGTTTTGCTGTGCATAGGGTCACTATGAATCAGAGACAACTCGACTGCACCTAACAACAACATGTTGTGTCAATGTAACATGATGCTCCAGTGACTATGGTCCTGAGCCTACAGGCCAGTAATTCACACCCTCACTCAAGATGCTTGTTTATCACTGAGAAGATATTTACGTTCCCTATTAGTTTTATAATGTGTATGGATATTTTTGTAGCATAAATACACATGTAGGAATATCATCAGCCAAATCTACCTATGGTCATGGGTACATTCCTGTTCACCTATCCACACCTAATCTTATCAAGTTTTTCCATCTCTTTAAAAACAAATGTTGAAATCTGTATCAGGATTGCATTATGTCTGTAGAACACTTTGTCTAATATTGATATTTCACAATGTTAGTCTTTCTATCCATAAGCACAGTATATTCTTCCATTTATGTACATCTATTTTGGTTTCTTATAGCTTTGTTTTCTACTTTTCTTTTTATAAATATTTTCCATCTCTGATCAGATTGATTGTTAAGTACTTCATCTTCTGGGTGGTTATTGTAAATGGTGTTGTTTTCCTGATCTCTCTTTCAAAGTTCTCTTCATTAGTGTAAAGGAATCTACCTGGTTTTGTATGTTGATCTTGTACCCTGACACTTTGCTAACACTTTCAATTACTTCCAATACTTTTCTTCTTGAATTTTGAGATTTTCTATGCCTAGTAACATGTCATCAGCAAATTGGATAATTTTACTCCTTATTTTGTCAATTAGGATGCCTTTTATTTCCCTTTCTTGTCTTGTTGCTCTGGTTAGGACTTCCAATACAATATTGAATAGCAGTGATGATAAAGAGCATCCTTGTGTGGATCCATTCCTAAGGGAAATGCTTTCAGTTTCTCTCCATTGAGAATAATGTTGGTCATTGGTTTTGTACGTATCTCTTTACCTATGTTGAGGAAATTTTCTTCTATTCTTATTTTGTTCAGCATTTCTGTCAGGAACATGTGTTGGGCCTTATCAAAACGCTTTTCTGTGTCAACTGATATGATCATGAGGTTCTTTTCCTTTGCTTTCTTTATGTGGTTGATTACAATGATTGTTTTTCTAATGTTGAACCATCCTTGCATATCTGGGATGAGTCCCTCTTGGTCATGATGCATTATTATTTCTTATATATGTTGTTGGATTTTATTGGCCAGGATTGTGTTGACAATTTTTGCATCTATCTTCATGAGGGATATTGATCTATAATTTTCTTTTTTAGTGATGTCTTTCCTGTCTTTAGTATCAGTGTTATGCTTACTTCATAAAATGCATTCAGGAGTGATCTCTCCTTTTCTCCATTCTGGAATAATTTGAGCAGAATTAGTGTCAGCTCTTCTCTGAATGTTTGGTAGAATTCTCCAGTGAAGCCATCTGGGCTAGGACAATTTTTGTTTGTACTTTTTTTTTTTTTTAATTACTTGTTCAATTTTTTCTTTTGTTATAGGTCTCTTTCAAAATGTATAGTTCAATCTTTGTTATATTAAGTAGGGAGTATGTTTGCAGAAATCTTTCAATTTCTTCTAGGTGTTCAAATTTCTTGGAGCACAGTTTTTCATAGTATTCTGTTATTATCCTCTTTATTTTAATTGGTTCTGTTGTGACATCTCCCATATAATTTCTTACTCATATTATTAGCATCTTATCCTTCTTTCCCTTTATTAAATTTGCTCATGGATTGTCATTTTTATTAATCTTTTCAAAGTTCCAACTTCTAGTCTTGTTAACTCTTTCTATTGCTTTTCCATTTTCTGTTTTACTTATTTCTGCTCAAATCTTTATTACTTTCTTTCTTCTTGTGATTGTAGGCTTATTTTCATTCTATTTTTCAAATGTGATGATGTTGGGTTAAGATGTTGGTCTTGGCTCTTTTCTTCTGATATGTACATTTATTAGTATAAATTGCCTTTTGAGCACTGCTTTTTGCTGTGTCCCAAAGATTTTGGTATGCTGTGTTTAATTTTAACATGAAAGTAAAATTTGCTGAAAATAACTCAAAAATAGTTGCATCAATATATTCACAGATAACTGCCATAAATTTAAGCCATATGCAGAAGATAGCATGGAATGAGGTTATCATTGCTGATCTCAGATGGATCTTGTCTGGAAGCAAAAAATACCAGAAGGAAGTTTATATGTGTTTTATTGACCATACAAAGACATTCAACTGTATGGATCATAACAAATTATGGATAGCATTGCAAATAACTGGAATCCCAGAACACTTAATTGTGTTCTGGTGATGTAGTGCCTAAGGCATTTGACTGCTAACCAGAAGGCTGGTGGCTCAAACTCAAAAACCACTTTTCAGAAGGAAAATTGGTCAATCAACTTCCATAGAGATACTGCCTCAGAAACCTAAGGATGGGTTGCTATGAGTCAGAATCGTCTTTATGGCAGGTTTTTTTTTTTTTTTTTTTTTTAATTGTGCTCATGAGGAATCTACACATAGACAAAGTGGCAACCATTCAAAAGGAACAAGGGGATATTGTGTGGCTTAAAACCAGGAAGTGTATACATCAGGATTGTATCCTTTCACTATCTTACTCAAACTGTACAATGAACAAGTTATTTGAGAAGGTGGACTATATGAAGAAGAACACAGCATCGGGATTGGTGTAAGACTCAGTAAGAAGGTGGGATATGCAGATGACACAACCTTCCTTACTAAAAGTGAAGAGGACTTGAAGGACTTTTGTAATGAAGATCAAAGTCTACAACCTTCAGTGTGGATGTCATTTCAACACTAAGGAAACAAACAAACAAACAAAAAAGTCCTCACAACTGCATCAAGAAGCAACATCAGGATAAATGGAGAAAATATTGACATTGTGAGGGATGTCATTTTACTTGGATCTACAATCAACACTCATGGAACACTCATAAGGAATCAGATGTCATATTACAGTAGGCAAATCTGCTGCAAAGGGTCTCTTTAAAATATTAAAGAGCAAAGATGTCACTTTGAACACTAAGGTCCACCTGACCTTAGCCATTGCATTTTCAATCATCTCATACGCATTTGAAAGCTGGACAATGAATAGGGAAAATTTCAGAAGAATTGATGCATAGAATTGTGGTGTTGGCGAAGATACTGAAAATACCATGGACTGTCAGAAGAACAAACAAATCTGTCTAGAAAGAAGTATAACCAATACAGTCAGAGTGCTCCTTAGAAATGAGAATGACTCGATTTTGGCTCATGTGCTATGGTCATTTGCCAGAAGGGACCAGTCCCTGGAGAATGATATCATGCTTACTAAAGTAGAGTATCAGCAAAAATGGGGAAGATCCTCAACGAGATGGACTAACACAGTTGCTGCAAAGATGGGCACAAGCTTAACAAAGTTGTGATGATGGTGCATAAGTGTGCAGTATTGTGTTCTGTTGTGCATAGGGTTGCTATGAGTCAAAACCAACTTGGCAGCACCTAATAACAATGTGATTCTTGGTTGGCTACTGTTTTCTTTTAGGATTTTATATATTTCATCCAATTATCTTCTGTTTTATGTGGTTTCTGCAATGAAATCAGAGCTTAGTCTCATTGCTTGTCCTTTTAGATAACTTTTTTTTTTTTTTTTCCAAGCTGCTTTTGAGTCTCTTTCTTTGTCTTTGGTTTTAGAAAGTTTGTTTTTGACATGTCTTGGTTATTTTCTTTTGGAATCTATCCTGTTTTTGTTTGTTGAACTGCTTGAAAGCATATCTTATTGTCTTTCATCATATTTGGGAAGTTCTCTTCCAATAATTATTTGACAGTTTTCTCTGTGGTTTGTTTTGTCGCTTCCTGTTCTGGAATTTTGATCACACATATATTATTCATTATTGTTGGTGTTCCGTATAAATCTTTGACTTTCTGACTTTCTTCTATTTTTTTTTTCTTTCTTTTTTTAATTGTTCCTCTAACAAAATAGTATTGAGAGATTTGTCTTCAGTCTTACTAATTACATCTTCCATTGAGGCAATTTTACACCTGTGCTCTTTAAATACATTATCTATTTCTGAAATATTAGTGTTAATCTTGTAGATTTACTGTTTTTGCATGGCTTCTACTTCTTCATCTAGTTTATTTGTTTGTTCTTATATTGTTTTCCTGAATTCCTCTAAAGTTCTGTCCTTCTTTTCCTTGATCTGTCTCTTGATCTACTGAAGGTGCATAAATATAACTCTTTTGAAATCCTTATCAGGTAGTTCCAATGTAATTTATTTCTCATTGAGATTTTTCTGGCTCTGTATTTTTGTTCCTTGTTTTGTACTACTTTACCTTGCTTCTTTGTATAAATTGCTATTGTCTGTTATCTCTGAGAGATTGTGATGTTGTTGTGTTTGTATTTAGTTGATGATTGTACATTGGTGTGTTTTGCTCAGATTTTTCTTCTGCTTTCTTTTCTTTTGATATATCTGATGAATGGGGGTGGTTTAATAATATGATTTCTAGTTCTAGTTTGTTAACACATAGGTGCTCACCCACTCTCTCCTGGTGGGTGTGACAGAAGATGATATGTGTGGACAATTGTCTGTTCACTGTTTGTGTAGAGCAGTTGAAGGCATGTTGGTCTGGTGTTGGTCTCATGCATCATTGGTTAATTGGTGCAGATTAAGGTGCTGGTCTTCATCTAGTAGGTTTGGTTGCAGGAGGTGCAGATGTTGGGTCATGTGGGCATGATCACTTACTCTTGACATTGGGACAAAAGAACAGAAACAACATTAAAAAAAAAAAAAAAAACAGAGAGAGATAGAACAAAAACTCCAAACAGTACACCAAAAAAGAAAATAATAAAGAATAAAAACAATAAGAAAACAAATAATTACAACAATAAAGAGAGAAAAAAATAATGAAAAGAAAGCAAGAGAAGGACACAAAGAAAAAGAATAAAAATAAAAATCTGGGGGGTGGATAAAAGGGAAGAGTGCAAGAGAAAGAGAATAATAAATTAAAAACAGAGAGAAATGCAAAAAAGAAAAACAAGTAATGGGAGAAATGAAGAGAGAAAAAGAAGAAAAGAAATAATAATGAAAATAGGTAAAAAGGAACATGAGCAAAATCAAGGGAAAGGAAAGAAGATAGAAAAGAAAAAAGATAGAAAGAATAAAGAAAAAAAGAAGCAAGAAGGATGCTGAGAGACAGGGTACCCTGATGGTTTCCCTGCTGGCTGAGCAGGTTTGGGGTAGACCACCTGGTTCTAGAAGGAGTTTCTGCTGATTTGAAAGGCAGCTAATGACAGAGTATGTAGTCCCGGAAGGAGTTCCTGCTTGCCCAAAAAAGCAGCTAGGAGCAGGGCGCCAATCTGAGGAATTCCTTCATGAGACATACCTTTTACCTACCTGATAGTTTTCCAACCAAATGTGGCCCTTAAAATCTCTATAAGCTATTGAATCAGTTGTGTCTTATTTGATGATGGAGCATAGAAATTTTCATGAACTCTAGAAATTTTCTGTGCAAATGTAACAGCATTCATTCTCATGGAATTGTTAGAATGTATTAAGAGCAAAATATTGCTATCTTTTTCTATTAAAATAATCCTCAATATCCTATAATAAGCTTTTACTTTTTTATTTTTAATGCTAATTATTTGAGAATATGATTAATACTGCTAATAAATATGATATGATGATAGCACATCATCAGCTATTACAGATATTTTTCTTATTTCTTGATCTAAGCATCTTACTAAAGAGCTCCAATCCAGAGACTATAAGACAAACAAAATTCAAAAAATGTAATATTTTGGAGTTCTGGTAAGGTGGTGGAATATGCAGAAAGACTGCACAGACCCTCTTCAACAAAGAAAAGGGGAACCAATTAACACAGGTACTGAAGATAATCCTGGAGCCCTGAGCTTTGAATGGAAGGGTATAGAAACAGACTAAACTCCAACTAGTAGAAGAATTTGTATGAAAACACCAAAAAAGGAGACATACAGAGCTGCCATCTGGCAGCGATCCTGATGGCACAGACAGCTTGGATATTGCTGAGTGGTATTAGGACCTAAAATTTAATCTAAAAATCATCCCTGCAAGCCAGGGACTACACAGAGGACTGTGTTGGTGGCTGGTAAATAAAAAAGGAAGCAGTGAAGATGAAGATGGATTGAGCTGTGGACTTTTGCCTGTACAGAGGGCTCAGCCATTTTGAATGTTTACAAGTGGTTTGAACATTTTTTATATTTAAAGCAACAGTGTTCTCCCAGATTCCAAGGACTTAAGAATAGGCTCCACTTGCTGGGAACCACAAGGACATTCTGGATGCCAGCAACTGGAAAGGTGCAATATTCCATTTGTTACACTTATACCCCACACCCTCTTGGTGAACAGAGGTGTAGACATACCTCACTCCCACCCACCTTCTGGGCCAGCAGGAATTCCATTCCAGCCTGTGTGTTCAGACAGATCTTGGGTGCCCTGCCCCACCCTGCCCAGATTTTTTCTTTCTTTTTTCTTTTTTTTTTAGTTAGTTTGTTTTTGTCTGTTTTAAAATTATTATTATTATTATTATTGTCCTTTGTTATTATTATTCTTTAGTCTTCCCTTCCTAGGTTCCAGTTATCAGCTTTTTCTCTCTTCCCTGTTCCTGGTTCCATTTTTTTTTCTTTCTCATGGTTTATCCCATTCCTTGTTTTTCTTTTAAATTTTCCCATTTTTTCTTCATTATTCTCCTACTCTACTTTTTTTCTCTTACTGCCCTCTCCTCAGATATTGAGAGCTTTTTCTTTCTTTTTTCCTTTTTTTTGGTGATTGTTCCTGTGTGTTTATGGGGTGTGTTTTTTGCCAGCTTGCTTTCACATTTTTGATGGTTTTTAGACTGCTGTTTTTGTCTAAACAAGTAGGAAACAGCAACTATGCCCATATGACACAATTACACCCACACTTCCTGCAGTTTCATTACTAAGTGAGAGCCACCACATCCTACTCCATCAACTAGCCAACGATAAACACCAAGAAGAGCCTGACTCACTCTTAGTTGCTCTTAACAAACAGTTAACAGAGATACAAATACAACATCACAATGTCTTGGAGACAACAGGCCATCACACTCCACACAATGAAGCAAGATAAAGTGATAGAAATGTGGGAGCAGGTTACAGACCCAGAACACATCTCCAAGGAAGAAGCAGTATTAGAACTCCTTATTAAGGAATTCAGAAGAATTATAGTTAGATATCTTCAAAGGATTGAAACACAGATCAAGTAAAACACTGACAAAATTAAGGAAAACAAAGGCAAAACCCTAGAAGAATTTTAGAAGAAAATTAAAGAATGAAATGACAAATAAGTGAAAAATTAGAAATGATACAAAATCTACAGATAGAGATCTAGAAGAATAATACTAAATTTTTAGCAATAAAAAACATATCGAAAGAGCAAATGAGTAGAATTGAATCAATGGAACACAGAGTTAATGAGATTGAAGACAAATACCTGAATGCTTCTTTGGAAATCGATCAATCAGAAAAAAAGACAAAAATAAAATGAAGAAAATGTAAGAGTCATGTAGGACTCTTAAACCATCAAAAGGAATAACCTACATGTAATTGGAATTCCAGAACTGAAAGAGAAAAAAAAAAAAAACCACTGAAAAAATTGTCCAAGATTTTTTGGAGGAGAACTTCCCTGATATGATGAAAGATGAGAATATCCATTCAGGAAGTCCAATGAACCCCAACAAGATAGACTCCAAAAGAAAAGCACCACAACATATCATCATCAAACTCATCAAAACAAAAGACAAAGAAAGAATCCTGAAAACAATACAAGAAATAATGAAAAGTTACTTAAAAAGGACAACCAATAAGAATATGCTCTGATTTCTCAGCAGAAACCAGGCAAGCAAAAAGGCAATGGGATGGTGGATATATAAAACCCTGAAAGAGAAAAATTTCCAATCCAGAATTATATACACAGCAAAACTGTCCCTCAAATATGATGGTGAAATTAGGACATTTCCAGATAAACAGAAATTAAGGGAATTTGATAAAACCAGACCAACTTTTCAAGAGATACTAAAGGGAGTCCTTTGAACAGAGAACACATAATAGCAAACAAATGACCATTAATACGCAACATCACATAACCCAGAAAGCAGCACAGCTATGGAAGTATCCAGAATAAAACAACCTTAAAGTTTGTAAACAGGGAAACAAAGACATCAATTGGCAAATGAAGACAAGCACAAACTAAAAAAAAGGAAAAATATTAGTTACAGTACTTATAAATGGTGAGGAATTTAAGAGAGTTGCAAGACAGAATGGACTGTTCTAAACTGGGGGAGAAAATTATAAATCACAGGGTAACCTCAAAGAAAAAGGATAAACCTTCACATCATAATAAAAAAGAGGAAGAGCATAAATGTTTAGCAAATCCTAAACAATAGCAGCAAAAGAAATGATGACATGATTGATAAACATAATGAGCTCAGCAAAGAAAAATATATGGAACAAAGAAACCAGGAACACCATGAAGAAACACATCACAAAATGACAGCAACCAATTCCTATTTGTCCATAATTACACTGAATGTTAAAGGATTAAATACACCACTCAAGAGATGGAGAGTTGCAGACTGGATAAGAAAACATAACCCATCAATGTGCTGCCTACAAGAGACACACCTTAGAGACAAAGACAAAAATAGGCTAAAAATCAAAGGTTGGAAAATGATATATCAAGCAAATGGCAACCAAAAAAAGATCAGGGCTGGCAATATTAATTTCTGATAAAATAGACTTTAAGACAAAAATCACCATAACAGACATGAAAGGACATTATGTAATGATTAAAGGATCAATTGAACAAGAAGATGTAACTATAATAAATATAATATGAACCCAATCAAAGAGCCCCAAAATACATAAATCAGACTTTAAAAGATTGAAAAGGCAAAGAGATGACTCCACAGTCATGGTGAGAGATTTCAATACACCACTTTCAATAAAAGATAGGACAACTGGAAAGAAACTCAACAAAGACATTGAAGAGCTAAACAATGCAATCAACCCATGTGACCTTATAGACATCAACAGAGCACTTCACCCAACAGCAGCACAATGTATATCCTTTTCCAGTGCACATAAAATGTTCTCCATGATAGGCCATATGTTAGGCCATAAAGCAAGCCTTCATAAATTTAAAACATTGAAATATTGAAAAACATCTTCTCAGATCACAATGCTAACAAATTAGAATTTAACAATAGGAAGATCAACAGAAAAAGAGCAAACACATGGAAACTGAACAACACCTCCTAAAGAAAGACTGGGTAAGAGAAGAAATAAAATATGAAATTGAAA
This sequence comes from Orycteropus afer afer, assembly GCF_000298275.1. NCBI lineage: Eukaryota > Metazoa > Chordata > Mammalia > Tubulidentata > Orycteropodidae > Orycteropus > Orycteropus afer. Next base: position 8,122,083 of record NW_006921740.1, read on the forward strand.
AATTCCCTGAAACAAATGAGAATGAAAATATAACATACTAAAATTTCTGGGACACAGCAAAAGCAGTGATCAGAGGCCAGTGATAATAAATCAATAAATACACACATCAAGAAAGAAGAAAGAGCCAAAATCAACACTTTAAACCATCATCTTTAACAATTAGAAAAAGAACTGCAAGAAAAGCCTACAGTCACCAGAAGAAAGGAAATAATAAAGATTTGAGCAGAAATCAATGGAACAGAAAATAGGAAGACAATAGAAAAACAAAAGACTAGATTTTTTTTAAAAAGAATAATAAAATTGACAAACCACTGGCAAATTTAACAAAGGAAAAGAAGGAGAGAATACAAATAACATGAATAAGAAACAAAATACATGACATCACAACAAAACCAACTGAAATGAAAACGATAATATCAGAATGCTATGAAAAACTGTACTCCAACAAATTTAAAAGTCTGGAAGAAATGGACAGATTTCTGGAAACACACCACTTACCTAAACTAACACAAGTTAGTTACCTAAACTAACATCAAGACTGATGTGGAAAAGTTGAACAGATCCATAACAAAAGAAGAAAATGAACAGGTCATTAAAAAATAACCAACAAAAAAAAGTTCTGGCCCAGAGAGTTTCACCAGAGAATTCTTCCAAACATTCAGAGAACTGAAACTTATCCTACTCAAAATATTCCAAAACATACAAAAAGGATGGAATCCTCCCTATTGCATTTTATGAAGCAAGCATAACCTTGATAGCCAAACCAGACAAAGACATCACTCAAAATGAAAGCTACAGACCAATATCTCTCATGAATATAGATACAAAAATCTTCAACAAAATCCTAACCAATAGACTCCGACAACATATCAGTAAAATAATATATTATGACCAAATGGGGTTCACATTGGGTAGGCAAGGATGGTTCAACATTAGAAAAACAATTGATGTCATCCATTACATAAATAAAACAAAGGAAAAGAACCACATGATCATAACAATTGATGCAGAAAAGGCATTTGATAAAAGCCAACATCCATTCCTGATCAAAACTCTCACCAAAATAGAAACAGAAGGGACATTCCTCAACATAATAAAGGGCATCTATGCAAAATCAACAGCCAAGATTATTTTCAATGGAGATAGACTGAAACCACTCTCCTTGTGAACCAGACAAGGATGCCCTCTATCACTACTTCTATACAACATTTTATTGGAAGTCTTAGCCAGGGCAATAAGGCAAGAAAGGGAAATCAAAGCATACAAACTGAGAAAGAAGAAGTCAAACTATCCTTATTTGCTGATGATATGATCCTACACCTAGAACCCAAGACACTCAGTCAAAAATCTACTGGAACTAATTGAGAGATTTAGCATCATGGCAGGATACAAGAACATCTAAAAGTCAGTTGGATTTTTCTATACCATCAAAGAGATTGCTGAAAAAATAAAATAAGGAAATTAATTCTATTTTCAATAGCTATGAAAAAAAATAAAATACTTGGTAATAAATCTTACCAGAGACACAAGAGACATGTACAAAGAGAATTATAAAAAGCTACTTCAAGAAACCATAAGAGATCTACATAAATGGAAGAGCATACCATGCTCATGTGGAAGATTGAACATGGTGAAAATGTTAATTCTACCCAAAGCAATCTATATATTTAATACAACGCCAATCCAGAGCCCATCAACATTTTTTAAGGATATGGAAAAACGAATCACTAACTTTATATGGAAAGGAAAGAGACCTTGGATAAGCAAAGCACTAGTGAAGAAGAAGAATAAAGTAGGAGGTCGACACTGCTGGATCTCAAAATCTACTATACAGGCCCAGTAGTCAAAACTGCCTGGTATTGGTACAATGACAGGCACACAGCCCAATGGAATAGAATTGAGAACCCAGAAACCATCAGACCTATGTTCAACTGCTTTTGACAAAGGGCCAAAACCCATTAAATGGGAAGAGAATATTTGTTTAATAAATGATGCTGGCAAAACTCTATATCCATTTGTAGAAAAATGAAACAAGATCTGTACCTCACACCATACATAAAAGCTAACTCCAGATGGATCAAAGACTTAAATGTGAAACCTAAAACTATAAAGTTCCTCAAGGAAAAACTAGGGGCAAATTTAGGTGCCCTAACATATGGCATAAATAGACTATCAAGCATAACTCAAAATGCACAAATAGCAGAAGAGAAACTAGATGAATGATACCTTCTAAAAATTCTATTTTTATGTTTTTGCATATATCCAAAGCCAACAGCCAACAATTGTTCTAAATGGGGAGAGACTGAAACCATTCCCCTTGTGAACAGGAACCAAAATAAATAAAATAATAATAAAGTTTAAAAAGAAAATTAAATTTTTTATGTGTTTCCAAAGACTTCTCCAAAAAAGACGAAAGAAAACCTACAGATTGGGAAAGAAATATTCAATAATGACATATCTGACAAGGTACTTATATGTAGAATTTATAGAAAACTCCAACACCTCAACAACAAAAAGATAAATAATCCAATTAAAAAATGGGCAGAAGAAATGAATAGACACTTCACCAAAGAGGATATTCATGTGGCCAACAAACACCTGAAGAAATGCTCATGATCATTGCCATTAAACTCACTGCTGTGGAGAGGGATCCAACCAATAGTGACCCCTCCCTGGGTTTCTGAGGCAGTATTGCTACAGAAGCTAAGCGAGACAAACTTGTCTGTTAGTTTGTCATACTATCATGGCTTGTGTGTTATTGTGAGGCTTGAGACTGCTACCAGTGTTTCAAGTGCCGACAGTATTGCACATGGTACACAGGTTTCAGTGCAGCTTACAGACTGAGATTGACTAGGGAGAAGGAAGAGGCCATCCACTTCTCAAAGAATTGGCCAGGGAAAACCTTATGAATAGCAGAAAAACAGTGTACATTACTGTGCAGCTTTATGAATAGCCTGGAAACAATATCTGATACATTGAAGGAGGATGAGCCCTTTAGGTCAGAAACCTTTCAATTTATGACTAGAAGAGCTGCATCATCAAAGAAAGACTAACCTTAATAATATGAATAAAGTAAAGTTTTTGAGACCTCCATTTGCTAATGTGGCACAGCTCAAATTGAAGAGAAACAGCTGTAAACATCCATTAGTAATAGGAAGATGGAATGTTTGAAGTATGGATCTAGGAAAATTGGAAGTTGTCAAAAATGAAAGGGAACACATAAAGATTGTTATCCTAGGCATCAGTGAGCTGAAATGGACCAGTTTTGGCCATTTTGAATCAGACAACCATATGACCTACTATTGTGGGAATAACAATTTGAAGAGGAATTGCATGGCATTCATCATCACAAAGGATGTTTCAAGATCTGTCCTGAAGTACAATGCTGACAGTGATAGGATAATATCCATTCACCTACAATGAAGACCAGGCAATATGAATATTATTGAAATTTATGCACCAACCACCAAAGCCAAAGATGAGGAAATTGAAGTTTATCAACTTCTGCAGTCTGAAATTAATGAAACATGCAATCAAGATATGTTAATTATCACTGGTGACTGGAATGCAAGAGTTGGAAACAAAGACGAATCACTGGTACTTAGAAAACTTGGCCTTGGTGACAGAAATAATGCTGAAACTCGCATGATAGAATTTTGCAAGACCAATGACTTATTCATTGCAAATACCTTTTTTCAACAACACAAATGGTGGCTATACATGTGAACTTCACCAGATGGAGTACACAGGAATCTGATTGACTAATCTGTGGCAAGAGGCTATGGAAAAGCTCAGTATCTTCAGCCAAAACAAGCTAGTAGCTGACAGTGGAACAGGCCATCAATTGCTCATAAACAAGTTCAACTTGAAGTTGAAGACAATTAAAACAAGTATATGAGAGCCAAGATATGACCAGGAATATATCCCTCCTGAATTCAGAAACTAGCAGTCAGCCACAGGGATGCAGGTAAGGAGAAGGAACCCAGGCATGCCCAAAGCAGCAGGGCAGGAGAACCAGACAGGGGAGCTGAATATTCCCAGGGACCGGGACCAACAGGAGTGAGCTGCAGGGATCCAGGTGAGGAGAGGAAACCCAGGCACACCCAAAGCAGCAGGGCGGGAGAGCAGGAAAAAAGGGATTAAAAGGCCAAGAAACTGGGACAGAGGAGGAGTCAGTCGCAGGGACCCAGGTAAGGTTGGTAGGAGAGGTTTCCAACAGGGAGACAAACTTGTCTGTCGGTTTGTCCTACCATGGTGACGTGTTGATGTGAGTTTTAAGGCTGAGCCACTGGTGTTTCTAACCCAGTGGGATGCACATTGTGCACAGGTATCAGCTCAGCTTACAGACTAAGACAGACTAGGAAGAAGGAAGAGGCCATCAACTTCACAAATAATTGGCCAGAGAAAACCTTATGAATAGTAAAGAAACACTGTCTGATACATTACCACACAACTTTATGAAAAGTCTGGTTATATTAGAAGCCTCTCAAAATAGGACTGGGAAAGAGCTGCATCATCTGAGTAAACCCAGACTTAGTCCTATGCATAAGGTAAAGTTTTTGAGAACTCCATTTGATGATGTGGCACCACTCAAATTGAGGAGAAATAGTTGCAGACATCTATTAATCATTGGAGCATGGACTGTATGAAGTATGAATCTAGGATAATTGGAAGTTGTCAAAAATGAAATGGAATGCATACAGATTGATAACCTCAGCATTAGTGAGCTGAAATGGACTGGTTTTGGCCATTTTGAATCAGACAACCATATGCTCTACTATGTCAGGAATGACAGTTTGAAGAGGAAAAGTGTGACATTCATCATCACAAAGGATGTTTCAAGATCTGTCTTGAAGTACAATGCTGCCAGTGATAGGATAATATCCATATGTCTACAAGGAAGACCCATTAATACAACTATTACTCAAATTTATGCCCCAACCACCAGAGCTAAAGATGAGGAAATTGGAGATTTTTATCAACTTCTGCAGTCTGGAAATGATAGAACATGCAATCAGGATGTGTTAATTATCACTGGTGACTGGAATGCAAAAGTTGGAAACAAAGAACAATCACCGGTAGTTGGACAATTTAGCCTTGGTGACAGGAATAGTGCTGGAACTCTCATGGTAGAATTTTGCAAGACCAATGATTTACTCATTGCAAACACCTTTTTTCAACAATATAAACAGTGACCCTACATGTGGACTTCACCAGATAGAACACACAGGAATCAGATTGACTACATCTGTGGCAAGAGGTGGTGGAAAAGCTCAATATCTTCAGCCAAAACCAGGCCAGGAGCTGATTGTGGAACAGACCATCAACTGCTCATATGCAAATTCAACTTGAAGTTAAAGACAATTAAAACAAGTCCACAAGAGCCAAAATATGATCTAGAATATATCCCTCCTGAATTTAGAGATCATCTAAAGAATAGATTTGATGCATTGAAGAGCAATGACTGAAAACCAGAAGAATTGTATGAGGATATCAAGAACATTATCCATGAAGAAAGCAAGAGATCACTAAAAAGATGAAAAAAGAAGAGAAGACCAAAATGAATGACAGAAGAGACTCTGAAATTTGCCCTTAAGCAGAGAGTAACTAAAACAAATGAAAGAAATGACAAGATAAAAGAACTGAACAGAAGATTTCAAAGAGCAGCTCGAGCAGACAAAACCAATTAGTATAATGAAATGTGCAAAGACCTGTTTGAAAACCAAAGGGGAAAAACATGCTCAGCATTTCTCAATCTGAAAGATTTGAGGAAAAAATTTAAGCCTCAAGTTGCAATATTGAGACATTCTATGGACAAAATATTGAATGATGCAGGAAACATCAAGAGAAGATGGCAGGAATACACAGAATCAGTGTACCAAAAAGAACTGGCCAATCTTCATCCATTTCAGGAAGTGGCATATGATGTTGAACCAATGGTTCTGAAGGAGGAAGTTGAAGCTGCAATGAGAGAATTGGAGAAGAACAAGGCCTAGGGAATTGATGTAATACCCATTGAAATATTTCAACAAATGGATGCCCCATTGGAGGCACTCACTCGGTTATGCCAAGAGATTTGGAAAACAGCTACCTGGCCAACTGACTGAAAGAGATCCATATTTGTACCCATTCCAAAGAAAGGTGATCTCACAGAATGTGGAAATTATAGAACAATATCATATGCAAGTAATATCTTATTGAAGATAATTCAAAAACTTTTGTAGCATTATATTGACAGAGAACTTCCAGAGGTGCTAGCTGGATATAGAAGAGAACGTGGAACCAGGGATATCATAGCTGTTGTCAGATGGATCTTGGCTCATGGCAAAGAATATCAGAAAGATGCTTACTTGAGTTTTATTGATTATGCAAAGGCATTTGATTGTGTAGCTCATGACAAATTATGGATAACATTGAGAAGAACGGGAATTCCCAAACACTTGATTGTATTCATGAGGAACCTGTACCTTGACCAGGAGGCTGTTGTTCAAACAGAACAAGGGGACACTACATGGTTTAAAATCAAGAAGGGAGTGCATCAGGGTTGTATCCTTTACCCACACTTATTCAAGCTATATGCTGAGCAAATATTCCAAGGACCGGACTATATGAAGATAAACGTGGCATGAGGATTGGAAGAAGAATCACTAACAACCTGAGATATGCAGATGATACAACTTTGCTTGCTGAAAGTGTAGATGACTTGAGGCACTTACTGAGGAAGTTTGAAGAATACAATCTGCAGTATGATCTACATCTCAACATAAAGAAAACAAAAATCCTCACAACTGGACCAATGAGCAGCATCACGATAAATGGAGAGAAGATTGAGGTTGTCAAAGAATTCACATTGCTTGGTTCTACAATCGATGCCAATGGAAGCAGCAGTCAGGACATTAGACGACATGTAGCATTGAGAAGGTCAACTGCGAAGGAACTGTTTCAAGTCCTGAGGAGCAAGGATGTCTCCTTGAGGACTAAGGTGCACCTGACACAAGCCATGACATTTCCAATTGCCTCATACACATGTAAAAGCTGGACACTGAATAAGGAAGACCGAAGAAGAGTTGATGCTTTTGAGGTGTGCTGAAAGCACCATGGACTGCTAAAAGAATGAACAGATCTGTCCTGGAGGAAGTGCACCCGAAATGCTCCTTGGACGTGAGAATGGCCAGACTTTGTCTCACCTATTCTGGTCATGTTGTCAGAAGGGACCATTCCTTGGAGAAGGATGTCATGCTTGGTAAGGTGGAAGGTCGACAAAAGAGGGGAAGGCCTTCAATGAAATGGATTGACACAGTGGCTGTGATGATGGGCTCAAGTATAGCAGGGATCGTGGAGCTGGCGCAGGATCAGGAAGTGCTTTTTTTTCTGCTGTGCATGGGGTCACTATGAGTCGAAAACAACTCGACAGCACCTAACAACACCAACAACAACAAATTTAGAAACTATCTAAAAATTGATTTGATGGTATTGAACACTAATGACTGAAAACCATAAGAATTGTGGGATGACATCAGGAACATCATCCATGAAGAAAACAAGAGGTCATTAAAAAGACGAGAAAGGGAGAAAAGACTAAAATTGATGTCAGAAGAGAGTCTGCAACTTGCCCTTGAATGGAGAGTATCTAAAGCAAATGGAAGAAATGACATGATAAAAGAGCTATACAGAAGATTTCAAAGAGCAGCTCAGGCATACAAAGGCAATTACTATAATGAAATGTGCAAAGACCTGGAGTTAGAAAGCCAAAAGGGAAGAACACCCTCGACACTTCTTAAGCTGAAAGAACTGAAGAAAAAAATTAAGCAATATTGAAAGATTTTATGTGCAAAATATTGTATGATGCAGGAGGCACCAAAAGAAGATGGAAGGAATACACAAAGTCACTGTAGTCACTATGTTCATCCATTTCAGGAGGTGGCATCTGAACAAGAACCAGTGGTACTGAGGGAAGAAGTTGAAGCTAGACTGAAGGAATTGGCAAAGAACAAGGCTCCAGGAATTGATGGAATACCCATTGAGATGTTTCAACAAATGGATGCCCCACTGAACACACTCACTTTGTTATGCCAAGAGATGTGGAAGACAGCTACATGAGCAACTGACTGGAAGAGATCCATATTTGTGCCCATTCCAAAGAAAGATGTTGCCACAGAGTGCGAAAATTATTGAATAATTTCATTAATATCATATGCAAGCAAAATCTTACTAAACACAATATCATTAATATCATATGCAAGTAAAATCTTACTAAAAACTGTTGTAGCAATATATTGACAGAGAACTTCCTGAGGTGTAGGCTGGATTCAGAAGAGGATGTGAAACAAGGGATATCATTCCTGATGTCAGGTGGATCTTGGCTCAAAGCAAAGAGTACTATGTTGTTGTTGTTGTTATGTGCCGTCGAGTCGGACTCGACTCATAGCGACCCCTCCTTGGGTTTCCGAGGCAGTATTACTACGGAAGTAGATTGCCCCATCTTCCTTCCGAGGAGTTGCTGGTGGATTGGAATCGCCAGCCTTCTGGTTAGCAGTCAAGTGCCTTTAGCCACTATGCTACCAGAGCTCCCAAGAGTACTATAAAGATGTTTATTTGTGTTTTAGAGACTATGCAAAAGCATTTGATTGTGTGGATCACAACAAATTGTAGATAACATTAAGAAGAATGGGAATACCAGAACACTTAATTGTACTGATGAGGAATTTGTACATAGACCATGAGCCTGTCAGTTGAACAGAACAAGGAGACACTGCATGTTTTAAAATCAAGAAGGGAGTGTGTCAGTGTTCTGTCCTTTCACCATGCTTATTCAATCCATATGTTGAGCAAATAATCCAAGAAGCTAGACTATATGAAGAAGAATATGGCATCAGGATTGGAGGAAGACACATTAACAACCTGTGATATGTTGACAACACAACTTTACTTGCTGAAAGTGAGGACAATTTGAAGGACTTACTTATGAATATTGAAGAATACAGTCTGCAGTATGGATTACATCTCAATATAAATAAAACAAATATTCTCACAACTATAAGCAGTGTCATGATAAATGAAGAAAAGATTGAAGTTGTCAAAACTTCACTTTACTTGGTTCTGCCATTGACACCAATGGAAGCAGCAGTCAGGACATCAAATGACATATAACACTGGGCAAATTGGCCACAAAGGACCTCTTTCAAGTGCTGAGGAGCCAAGATGTCTCCTTGAGGACTAAGGTGCACCTGACACAAGCCATGATATTTTCAATTGCCTCATATGCTAGTGAGAGCTGGACAATGAATAAAGAAGATTGAAGAAGAGTTGACGCTTTTGAGATGTGGTGCTGGCAAAGAATGCTGAAAGTACCATAGACTACTAAAAGAACTAACAAATCTATCCTGGAGGAAGTGCAGCCAGAATGCTCCTTGGAAGAGAGAATGGCAAGATTTTTTCTCACCTACTTTGGTCATTTTGTCATAAGGAACCTTTCCCTGGAGAAGGATGTCATGCTTGGTAAGGTGGAGGGTCAACAAAAGAGGGGTAGGCCCTCAATAAGATGGATTAACAGGGTAGATGTGGCTATGGGCTCAAGTATAGCAAAGATCACAGAGCTGGCATGGGACAGGGAGGTGATTCATTCTGCTGTGCATAGGGTTGCTATGAGTCAGAGATGACTCGACGGCATGCAACAACAACAACAAGACATCATTATGGAAGTAGAATGCCCAACCTCCCTTCTGAGGAGTGGCTGGTGGGTTAGAACCACCAGCCTTCTTGTTAGAAGTAAAGTGCACTAAGCACTGTACTGCAAATCAAAACAACAATGAAATACCATCTGGCCCCAAAACTAGTAGCAAAGTTCAACAAGACAGAAAATAACAAATGCTAGTGAGGATGCAGATAGGTTTGGACTATCCTACATGGTTGGTGGGACTGTAAAATGATACAACCACTGAGGAAAGCAGTACGGTGATTTCTTAAAAAGTTGTCAATAGAAATACCATTTGATTCAACCATTCCATTACTAGATATATATCCTAAAGAAGTGAGAGCCAGGACAGATATATGCACACCCATATTCATCGCAGCACTATTTACAAAAGCCAAAAGATGGAAACAAGCTAGATGTACATCAACTGAAGAACGGATAAGCATACTATGGTATATACACACAATGGTATACTACGCAGCCCTAAAGAATGACGTAGAGTCTGCAAAACACCATATAACATGAATGAATTTGGAGGACATTATACTGAGTGAAATAAGTCAATCACAGGAGGACAAATATTGTATTAGTCCATTATTGTAAAATGTCAAGGAAAGGTTTCTATATGGAAGGAACTTTTCTTTGTTGGTTACCAGGGGTGGGAGGTGAGGGGAGGGAGCACTGTTAGAGAGGTAAAGATGAGTAGTGATTTGGGTGAAGAGAAGGGCAATGTACCAAATGTGAGTGTTCAACACGGTAGTATTGAGGAAGAGTAAGGCACAGAGAGGTGCATTGGAGGTACAGGCAACAAAGGTGAAACCATTTGCACAAACAATACTGTGTTGTCAGTGAAGGAAAACATGGATATACCAGTGGATAGATGGGTGGAAAGGAGCTCTGGTAGCATAGTGCCTAAGGCACTTGACTGCTAATCAGAAGGCTGCTGGTTCAAACCCACCAGTCACTCCTTGGAAGGAAGTTTGGGCAATCTACTTCTGTAGTGATACTGCCTTGGAAACCCAAGGAGGGGTTGTGATGAGTCAAGTCTGACCCAATGGCACATAACAACAATAATAGGTGGATGGAAAACTGAGCTATTAGATATGTCTATTCAGGGGAGAGTTTGCCCAAGACCATATGTAGGGTTGGCAATGTTTCTACAAGTGTATTGCTATGTTCTGGAAGAATTCTCAGGTATATAGCACAGCTGACAAGGGCAAAATTGTCAGTTCTTGGCCACAGCCAGCTACCCAGATGGAGCAAGTAGTTGGACCTGTTGGCTTGGGACCATAATCACAGGGGACATTAACCTGTATTGGCATAACATACTACACAAAGCATTGTTCCACATCCTACTTTGGGAGTAGCAACTAGGGTCTTAAAAGCTTGCAAGCAGCCATCTAGGTGCAACTACGGGTCTCTCCTTTTCCAGAGCAAAGAAGAATGAAGAAAACCAAAGATTCATGGAAACAATTCGTCCAAGTGACTGGTACACCATACAATCCTCAGGCTATAGCACTATGAGACCAGAAGGACTAGACGGTGCTGGGCTACCACTGTCAACCACTTGGAAGGGATCTCTGTAGGAGATCCTCCAGAGAGTGTGAAAATGATGTGGAACAAACCCCAAATAATTTGAAAAAAAAAAAGGGACCAGGTTTGCTGGTGTGATAGAGCCTGGTGGAACCACTGAGACTATGGCCCTTAGCTGCCTGTCAGGTCTGGAATTGAACCCACTCCTGTGGCTTCCAGCCAAACAAAAGACAGGCATATTAGCTGAACAGTTACCTGAGGTAGATACATTCCTTGGAGAGAACATCATGGGAGAAGAGAAGGAATGTGTATGCACAGGGAGATAGCTCAGAGGGCAGGAGTACATGGAGGGAAGGACACAAGGAAGAGGTAACTATGCAAAGGAAGTGGGAGGGACACTCTTGCATTGTGGTAACTTGTAGTCAAAGACATGAGACAAAGTGTATATGAACTGCTGTATGGAAAGTGAATTTGCTCGGTAAACTTTCACCAAAATCACAATTTAAAAAAAAAAAAAAAATGGACAATGAATATGGAAAATTAAAAAAAAAAAAAAGAAAAGTAATATTTTTCTTAATTTTCCATTTTTAAAATTACAATTGAGCATTTCTACAACACATGTTTGGAAATCTCTATGCTTCATTTCACTTGCTTTTTCTGAAGGATAGTTCCTGTCTCAGAGTCACTTTCTAAAGATAAATAGATCGTTTTGCACTTATACACCCTGCCATGCATAGCTAAAACATGATCATATTAAAATTCTTTCTTAGATCACTGTTTTTGCTGGTAAATTGCCATTCTGAAACTGTATTTGTCAGTCACTGTATCTGTTTTAGAATACTATAAAACTGACATCTTGTTTCATCATTTTAGGTTGCCTTATAACCCTTATTATTAACAACGAGATGAAGAACCCAACAACCGATTTTCCTTACAAAAACACATGAATATTATAACTTATATTTCCCAGATGTATACTGGGGGAACTTATGCCAAAATGACACACTTGATAAGTACACAGTATGACAAAAGTAATTTGTGATGGAAGAATTGTCAATATTTTACTATTGAGCAATAACTCTGCATTTCTTGTGAACTTAAAACACTATTACTGTTCTCACATAGCCTCTGAATGGACCAAAGTGTCTACAGTATATTAGTCATTTTAAATCCAGAATATATTATACATTTTTATAAGAATATTGCTGTTGTCTTTACTTTCCAGAAAGACTTTTTTTACTTTTTTTTTTCCCCATTGAAGACTATGTTGTTGTTTTCGTAGATTGTTGAGTCAGTTCTGACTCATAGTGATTAAAAAAAAAATGAAACCCTGCCCAGTCCTGTAACATTTTGACAACCTTTGCTCTGTTTGAGCCCCTTGGTGCAGCCATTGTGTCGTTCTATCTCTTTGAGGGTCTTCTACTTTTTCATTGACATTCTACTTTAAAAAGCATCGTGTCCTTTTGCCAGGGACTGGTCCCTTCTGATAGCATGTCTAAAGTACATGACAAAAAGTCTTGACATCCTCCCTAGTAGGGAGCATTCTTGTTGCACTTCTTTCTCTTTTTCTTTTTTATTGTGATTTGGGTGAAAGTTTACCGAGCAAATTCACTTTTCATTCAGAAGCTCACATATACTTTGTCTCATGACATTGACAACAATTTACCACAACATAACAGCTCCCCGCCTACTTCCTCCACATAGTTACCTCTTCCCTGTGTCCATCCCTCCATAAACTCATGTCCCATGAGCTTTCTCTCTGTGCATACACAGCCCTTCTATTTTCCCATGATTTATCTTCCCAAGCAGTGTATCTACCTAATGTAAATGTTCACCTCATATGCCTATCTTTTGTTTGGCTGAAAGCTACAGTAGTGGTTTCAATTCCAGACCTGACTGGCAGCTACGGACCATATTCTCAGTGGTTCTATCAGGCTCTATCACACCAGCAAACCTGGTCCCTTTTTTTGTTCAATTTTTTTTTCAAATGGTTTTGAGTTTTGTTCCACATTGTTCTCCCACTCTATCTAGGATCTCCTACTTAGATCCCCCTACAAGTCATTGACTGTTGTAGCTCGGCACCATCTAGTTTTTCTGGTCTTATAGTAGTATAGGCTGAGGAACATATGGTGTACCAATGCTTGAACTAATTGTTTCCATGAATTTTTGGTTGGTTTTTTTCATTCTTCTTTGCTCTGGAAGAGGAAAGACCCATTGTTGCATCTAGATGGCTGCTTGCAAGCTTTAAGATCCCAGTTGCTACTCCCAAGGTTGGATGTGGAACAATGCTTTGTACAGTATGTTATGCCAATAGAGGTTTATGTCCCCTGTGATTATGGTCCAAAGCCCACTGTCCAACTTGGTCCCTCTGGGTAGCTTACTGTGGCCAAGAAGTGACTACAACCTTGTCCTTTGTCAGCTCTACTATATACCTGAGAATTCTTACAGAACATACCAGTACACTTGTAGAAACATTTTCTGCCAACCCTCTACATGGTCTTGGACATACTCCCCCCCTGCATAGACATACCTAATAGTTCAGCCTGTCCACTCATCTATCCACTTGTATACCCATGTTTGTCTTCACTGACAACACAGTACTATATGTGCAGAAGGGTTCATCCATCTTTGTTGTCTGTACCTCTCTATGTCTTCCTCTTCCTCAATACCACCGTGTTGATCATTCACATTTGGTACATTGCCTTTCTCTTCACCCAAATCAATACTTTTCTCTACCTGTCTAACAGTGTTCCCTTCCCTCACCTCCCACCCCTGGTAACCAAAAAAGAAAATTTCCTTCCATATAGAAACCTTTCCTTGACTTTTTACAATAATGGACTAATACAATATTTGTCCTTTTGTAACTGACTTATTTCACTCAGCATAATGTCCTTCAAATTCATCCACGTTATGTGGTGTTTTGCAAATTATACATTATTCTTTAAGGTTGCATAGTATTCCTTTCTGTGTATGTACTATAGATTGGTTATCCATTCTTTAGCTGATAGACACCTGGATTGTTTCCATCTTTTTGCTATTGTAAATAGTGCTGCGATGAACTTGGGTGTGCATATATCTGGTCTTGTCCTGGCTCTCACTTCTTTAGGCTATATATCTAGTAATGGAATGGTTGGGTCAAATGGTATTGCTAATTCCAACTTTTTAAGGAATTGCCATACTGCTTTCCACAGTGGTTGTATCATTTTACTGTTCCACCAGCATTGTATGAGACTCCCAATCTCTCCAGATCCTCACCAGCATTTATTATTCTGTCTTGTTGAACTTTGCTCCTAGTGCTGGGGCCAGATGGTCTCTCATTTTTGCTTTGCTTTGCAGTGCAGTGCTTAAGGCACTTTACTGCTCACAAGAAGGCTGGTGGTTCAAATCCACAAGCCACTCTTCAGAAGGAAGTTTGGGCATTCTATTTCCATAGTGATCCTTCCTCGGAAACACAAGGAGGGATCGCTATGAGTTGGATCCGACTCCACAGCAGTGAGTTTAATGGCTAATGATCGTGAGCATTTCTTCAGGTGTTTGTTCGCCACCTGAATATCCTCTTTGGTGAAGTGTTTATTGATGTCTTCTGCTTATTTTTGAATTGGATTCTTTGTCTTTTTGTTGTTGAGGTGTTGGGGTTTTCTATAAATTCTAGAGATAAGACCCTTGTCACATACATCATTGTCAAATATTTTTTCCCAATCTGCAGGTTCTCTTTTGACTCTTTTGGAGAAATTTTTGGTAGCATATAAAAATTGAATTTTTAGAAGGTATCATTCATCTAGTTTCTCTTCTGCTGTTTGTGCATTTTGGATTATGCTTAATAGTCTATTTATGCCTTATATCAGGGCACCTAAATTTGCCCCTAGTTTTTCCTTGAGGAAATTTATAGTTTTAGGTTTCACATTTAAGTCTTTGATCCATCTGGAGTTAGCTTTTGTGTATGGTGTGAGGTAAAGATCTTGTTTTGTTTTTCTACAAATGCTATACAGTTTTGCCAGCACCATTTATTAAACAAACATTCCCTTCCCATTTGATGGGTTTTGGCCCTTTGTCAAAAGCAATTGACCACAGGTCAATGGATCTATTTCTGGGTTCTTAATTCTATTCCATTGAGCTATGTGCCTGTCATTATACCAATACCAGGCAGTTTTGACTACTGGGGCTGTATAGTAGTTTTTGAGATCCAGCCATGTGAGACCCCCAACTTTGTTCTTCTTCAATAGTGCTTTGCTTTTCCGAGGTCTCTCCTTTCCATATAAAGTTAGTGATTGTTTTTTTTCCATATCCTTAATGAATGTTGATGGGTTCACACTGAATGTATAGATTGCTTTGAGTAGATTGACATTTTCACCATGTTCAATCTTTCTATCCATAAGCGTGGTATATTCTTCCGTTCAGGTTGATCTCTTATGTTTTCTTGAAATAGTCTTTTATAGTTTTCTTTGTACATGTCTTTTGTGTCCCTGGAAAATTTATTCCCAAGTTTTTTTTTTTTTTTTTTTTGTAGCTATTGAAATGGTATTGATTTACTTTCTTTTTCAGCAATCTCTTTGATGGTGTAAAGGAATCCAGCTGATTTTTGGATGTTGTTCTTGTATCCTGCCATGATACTAATCTCTCAATTAGTTCCAGTACATTTTTAACTGAGTGTCTTGGGTTCTAGGTATAGGATCATATGATCAGCAAATAGGGATAGTTTGACTTCTTCCTTACCAATTTGGATGCCTTTGATTTGTCTTTTTGCCTTATTGCCCTGGTTAGGACTTTCAATACAATTTTTGATAGAAGTGGTGATAGAGAGCATCCTTGTCTGGTTCCTGTTGGCAAGGAGAATGGTTTCAGTCTCTCCCCATTGAGAATAATGTTGCCTGTTGATTTTGCATAGATGCCCTTTATTATGTTGAGGAATGTCCCTTCTGTTCCTATTTTGCTGAGAGTTTTGATCAAGAACGGGTGTTGGATATTATCAAATGCCTTTTCTGCATCAATTGATATGATCACGTGGTTTTTTTTCTTTGTTTTATTTATGTGATGGATGATGTTGATTTTTTTTCTAATGTTGAACCATTCTTGCATACCTGATATGAATGCCACTTGGTCATAATGCATTATTTTTGGACATGTTGTTGGAGTCTGTTGGCTAGGATTTTTTTTTAAGACTTTTGTGTCTATAATTCATGAAGGATATTGGTTCCTGTAGTTTTCCTTTTGAGTGATGTCTTTTCCTGGTTTCGGGATCAAGTTTATCCTTATTTCATAAAATTATTTAGGAAGGATTCAATCTTTTTCTATGTTCTGGAATAGTTTGAGTAGGATTGTTGTCACTTCTGTGAGACCCTCTGGGCTAGGAATTCTTTTTTTTGTTGGTAATTATTTTATGACCTGTTCAATTTCTTTTGTTACGGATCTGTTCAACTTTTCCACATCAGTCTCTGTTAGTTTAGGTAAGTGGTGTGTTTCTATATAACTGTCCACTTCTTCTAGATTTTCAAGTATCCTGATTTTATCCTTTTCATTTCAGTTAGTTCTGTTGTCATGTCACCCATTTTGTTTCTTATTCGTATTGATTTTATTCTCTCCTTTTCCTTTGTTAAATTTGCCAGTGGTTTTTCAATTTTATTATTCTTTTCAAAAACCCAACTTCTAAACTTGTTGATTTTTTCTACTGTCTTCCTATTTTCTGTTCCACTGATTTCTGCTCAAATCTTTATTATTTCCTTTCTTCTGATGACTGTAGGCTTTTCTTGTGGTTCTTTTTTAATTTTTGGAGATGTTGTTTTAAAGTGTTGATTTTGGTTCTTTCTCCTTTTTGATGTGTGCATTTATTGATTTATTATTACTGGCCTCTGATCACTGCTTTTGCTGTGCCCCAGAGATTTTGGTATGTTGTGTTTTTATTCTCATTTGTTTCTAGGAATTTTTAAATTTCATATTTTATTTGTTCTCTTACCCAGTCTTTCTTAAGGAGGTGCTGTTTGGTTTCCACATGTTTGCTCTTTTTCTGTTGATCTTCCTATTGTTGATTTCTAATTTGATAGCATTGTGATCTGAGAAGATGCTTTACAGTATTTCAATGATTTTAAATTTATTAAAGCTTACTTTATGGCCTAACACATGGTCTATCACGGAGAATGTTTCATGTGCACTGGAAAAGAATGTTTCTTGTGCTGTTGTTGTGTGAAGTGTTCTGTAGATGTATATAAGGTCATATGGGTTGATTGAATTGTTGAACTTTTATGTGTCTTTATTGAGTTTCTTTCCAGTAGTTCTGTCTTTCATTAAAAGTGGTATATTAAAGTCTCCCACTATGACTATGGAGTCATCTTTTTCCTTTCCTATCTTTTAAAGTCTGATTTATGTATTTTATGGCTCTTTGATTGGGTCCATAGATATTTACTATGGTTATATCTTCTTGTTCATTAATCCTTTAATCATTATATAATGCCCCTCCATATCTGTTATGGTGGTTTTTGTCTTAAATTCTGTTTTATCAGAAATTAATTTTGCCACTCCTGCCCTTTGTTGATTGCCATTTGCTTGATATATCTTTTAAAAACCTTTGATTTTTTAGTCTATTTTTGTCTTTGTCTCTAAGGTGTGTCTCTTATAGGCAACATATTGATGAATTATGTTTTCTTATCCAGTCTGCAACTCTCCATCTCTTGAGTGTTGCAATTAATCCATTAATATTCAGTGTAGTTATCGGCAGGAATGAATTCGTTGCTGTCATTTATGCATTTTTTCATGGTGCTTCTTGCTTCTTTGTTCCATATATTTTTCTGTGCTGAGCTCATTATGTTTATGAATCATGTCATCATTTCCTTTGTTGCTATTGTTTTAGTATTTACTAAATATTTATGTTTGTCTTCTTTTTTATTATGATGTGAAGGTTTAACCTTTTTCTTTGAGGTTACCCTATGATTTATAATTTTCTCCCAAAGTTTAGAACAATCCATTCTATCTTGCAACTCTCTTGAATTCCTCACAATTTAGCAGTTCTGGAACTACATTATTTTCCCCCTCTTTTTGGTTTATACTTGTCCTTATTTGTCAATGGATATCTCTGGTTCCCTGTTTACAATCTTGTAAGCTTATTTTACTTTGGATACATCCATAATTGTGTTGGTTTCTGGGTTATGTCATCTTTTGTATTAATGGCTGGTTGTTTGCTATAGTGGTCTTCTGCTTAAAGGACTCCCCTTTAGTATCTCTTGTAAGATTGATCTGGTTTTGACAGATTCTCTTAATTTCTGCTTATCTGGAAATGTCCTTATTTCATCATCATACATAAGGGACAATATTTCCAGGTATATAATTCTTGATTGGAAATTTTCTCTTTCAAAATTTTATATATACCATCCCATTGCCTTCTCACTTGCATCGTTTCTGCTGAACAATCAGAACTTATTATTATTGGTTGTCTTTTTTAAGTAACTTTTCATTTTTTCCTGTGTTGCTTACAAGATTCTTTCATTGTCTTTGGTTTTGATGAGTTTGATGATGATATGTCTTAGTGATTTTCTTTTTGGGTCTATCCTGTTTGGGGTTCATTGGACTTCCTGAATGGATATGTTCTCATCTTTCATCATATCAGGGAAGTTCCCTTCTAACAAATCTTAAACAATTTTTTCAGTAGTTTTCTTTTTCTCTTCCTGTTGTGGAATTCCAATACAGGGAGGTTATTCCTTTAGATTTTACCCACATGAATCTTAATGTTTCTTCATTTTGTTTTTATCTTTTTTCTGATTGATCCCTTTCCAAAGAAGTATTAAGTATTTGTCTTCAATCTCATTAATTCTGTCTTCCATTGATTTAATTCTACTCTTTTGCCCTTTCAATGTGTTATCTATTTCTGAAAATTTAGTATTAATCTTCTGGATTTCTATGTGTAGATTTGAATCATTTCTAACTTTTCATTAATTTTGTCATTTTGTTCTTGTATTTTCTTCCAAAATTGTTCTAGGGTTTTGTCTGTGTTTGCCTTAATTTTGTCATTGTTTTCCTTGATCTGTCTCTGAATCCTTTGAAGATATCCAATATAATTCTTTTGATTTCCTTTTCAGGGAGTGCCAATACTGCTTCATCCTCAGGGATGTCTTTTGGGTTTGTATCCTGCTCCCTTATTTCTACCATTTTATCTTTCTACTTTGTGTGGACTGTGAATGTTTGTTGTTTCTAAGACATTTGATGTTGCTGTATTTAGATCTCTGTTAACTATTTGTGAAGAGCAGTTAAGTATGAGTCAGGCTCTTCTTGGTGGTCATTTATCATTGGCCTGTTGGTGAAGAATTAATTGGTGCCTCTCATTCAGTAAGTGAAGCTGTAGGAAGTGTGGGTGTAGTAGTGTAATATTGGCACTGTTGCTGTCTCCCACTCAGTTAGACACAACAACCGAGTAACCATTTTTTTAATTACCTTCAGCTAAACTTATTGCACATAATATTGATGACACTATTTAATAACTCTTGTAATTTTTTGGATCACCTTTCTGTGAAATGGGCACAAACATGTATCTCTTCCAGTTGTTTGGCTAGGCAGATATTTTTTCCAAATTTCTTGGTATAGGTGAGTGAGTGCTTTCAGTGTTGCAGCCATTTGCTGAAACATCTCAATGGGCATTCCTAGAGTCTTGTGTTTTTCAACAATGCCTTCAGTACAGCTTCAAATTCTTCTTTCAATTCCATTGGTTCTTCTCTCTTCAGTACAATCCTTCAATAATACCTTCTGAAGTCGTTGAACATCAATCAATTCTTTTTGGTACAATGACTATATGTATTCTTAAATTTTTTGATGTTTCCTGTGTCATTCAATACTTTTCCCATAGAATTGGTCAGTATTGCAACTCAAGGGTTGAGTTGTTTCTGCATGTCTTTTAGCTTGAGACTTGTTGAATGTGTTATTCTCTTTTGGTTGTCTAACTCCATGTCTTTGAAAATTTCATTATGATACTTTACAGGCATGCTTTGTTTTATTAAGCCTCACTTTTTTGTGTTATACAGATACTGCATTTTGTAAAAATTGAAGTTTTGGGACAACCTGTGTGGAACAAGCCAATTGGCACCATTTGTACAACAGCATGCTCTCATGTGCTCATTCTATGTCTCTGTGTCAGACTTTGATAATTCTTAACATATTTCAAACTTTTATATAATGTTATTGCACACTTAATAGACTGTAATATAGTGTGAACATAACTTTTACATGCTGTGAGCAGCTAAGATGCAACTATTGGTCTCTCCTTGCCCAGAGGAAAGAAGAGTAAGAAAATCAAAGACATATGGAAACAGTTAGTCCAAAATACTAATGGATTATGAGCAGCTCAGCCTATATGAACCTGAGACCAGAAGAAGAAGATGATACCTAACTACCACTGTCAATAACTTGGAAAGGAATAAAAACTGGAGATCCTAGATAGAGTGGGAGAAAAATGTGGAAATAAGCTCAAAACCAAGCTTACTGGTCTGATAGAGATTGGTAAAACCCCCGAGACTATGGCCCCAAGTTATCATTTGATCCCAGAATTTATCTCACTCCCATGGCTTAGTTCTCAGCTAAACAATTGACATGCCTAGAGCTGAACACCTACACCAGGGAAATGTACTTCTTAGATTAATCAACCATGAGGGGTCATAAAGGCAGCATTTGCACAGAGACAAATCTAGTAAGGCATAAATTCATTGGCAAGAAGGATGCAGGGAAAGGGTAATCACAGGGAGGAGAAGGAGGAGAGATGTTACACAAAGGGGAATGTAACCAGTATCACAAAAAAAGAAAAAAAGTAAATATGAGCTGTTGAATGTAAAACTAATCTGCTTTGTAAAATATCACTCAAATCACAATGAAAACTTAGAAAATAAAAACAAAGAAGGGTAGTGGGAATGTCTGAAGGTAGCTCATTCAATAATATAGCATAGCTTAATTGTGCAGATGGCATAAGATTAGCATATAAACCACAGAATATTTGGTGTCCCTTTGTGGTGCATATAGTTAATGTGCTTGGCTGGTAACTGAAAATTTGGAGGTTCAACTCCTCCCAGCAATGCCTTGGGAGAAAGGCCTGGAGATCAGTTTCTGAAAAATCACCTGCTGAAAACTCCATGGTTCTACTCTGACCTGGATGGGACTACCATGAGTTAACATCAATTCCATGGTAACTTTTTTTTTTTTTTTTTTTGGTACAATATTTGAAAGTTGATCTAATTAATTGGGTACCTAACATTTGATGTAAAGAGTATAGGATATCTTCCATAATGTTGCTTTATTTATGTGTTGTCAAGTTGGTTCCAACTCATAGTGACCTTATGTACAATAGAATGAAACACTAGCTGGTCCTGCACCATACTCACAATTATTGTTATACCGAAACCAATTGTTGCAGTCACTGGGTTAATCCATCGTGCAATTACCCTCCCAGTAGATTGCTGGATAATCACCCTAAGGGATAATTCTATATCATGGGCTCAGTATTGTTCTCTGTTGCTGGCAATTTGGGCACTCAGCAGTGTTTGTAGCCAAGTCATCCTTGGAGAGTAGAAGTCCATGTTGCTGAGCCCATGCACACCCTCCATTCCTGTCACCATGGCCACTTTGTTCACGAGATCATTGAGCCATGACAAGAGCGGCTGGAGAAAAAAGATGACTGATTTCCACAGAATGTGCCATCTTATCCACTTGACTGTTAAAATCTTTCTCTGCTGAGGCCACACTTTTTAACTATGGAAGAGCATTATGTTATTTCCAGGAATAAAAACTGATCTGCAGAGAACATAATACATAATTTGGATAAGATGTTCTTACAATTCTAATCCAATAAAATCAATATAGCTAAGTTTCACTGCAGTACTTATTCACTTCTCTCCTAGAGATGAATTATTACTTTTACATGTCTATTTCTTCTCCTAAGGTGCCCTGGTAGTACGATAGTTAAGCACTGAGCTGTTAACCGAAAGGTTGGTGGTGTAGCACTCAGCTGTTAACTGAAAGGTTGGTTGTTTGAAACAACCCAGCTGCTCTGAAGGAGAAAAACCTTGAGATCTGCTCCCATAAAGAATACAACTTAGAAAATCTATAGCGCATTTCTGCTATCCCATGCAGTGTCACTATGTCAAAACAGACTTGATGGCCCCTAACAACAACAATAACTCTTCTCCTAGAATACTGCTAATTGACAGATATGTAATACTTATCTAAAAGAATAGATATTCCAAAAATTTGGAAATTAAATTGAATAATGTAAGAGAGGAGAGAGACAAACTTGGTGAAAGTTAAACATATGTACCAAAGTCAATCTGTGTTTCTCACTACTGCAAAAGAACATTGAAAGAAATTGAAGGTTGGCACATATTATTTGTGGCACATATATTTGTTGCAACAAATATTTCACTGAATATTTCATTTATCGTAAGCCTTCTCTCTGGAAACTTCAACTGTATAGAATCTAGATGCACTGGATATATGTTTTTCTGTCAAGTACTTCTTTGTGAAATACCCTTCATTCATTTTCAGTTTGTGATGTGGGATTGATCTCACTTTTTTAGGTCTCTTGCTGTTTTTGTTAGGTGCCATCAAGTCAGCTCTAACTAATAGCAATACAATATACAACTCACTGAATTACTGCCCGGTCCTGTGCCATAATCACAATTTTTTATATTCTTGAGCCCATGATTGCAGACACCATGTCGATCCATTTTGTTGAGTGTCTTCCCTCTCTCTTTTTTATTTTTAACCAATCCTCTCTTTTACCAAGCATGATATCTACTCCAGGGAATGGTCTCTCTTGACAACATGACCAAAGTAGGTGAGTCGAAGTATGGCCATTATCATAAGGAGAATTCCAGCTGCATTTCTTCAAGGATAGATGCATTCATTCTTTAGGCAGTCCATGGAATTTTCAAAATTCTTCACCAACACCACAATTCAAAGGTATCGAATCTTCTTTGTTCTTCTTTATTCATTGTCCAGACTTCACATGCATATGAGGTGATTGAAAATACTCTGGCTTGGGTTAGACACACCTTGGTCTTCAAAGTGACATCTTTGCTCTTCAACATTTTACTGTCTTTTGTAGCAGATTTTCCCAGTGAAATATGACATCTGATTTTTTGACTACTGCTTCTATGAGCATTGATTGTGGATCAAGTACAATGAAATCTCTGACAATTTCAACTTCTTTTCTCCCCTTTATTATGGTGTTGCTTATTGGTTCAGTTGTGAGGAATTTTATTTTCTTTATGTTAAGGTGTAATCCACACAAGAGTAGTCTTTGATCTTCTTCAGTAAATGTGTCAGGTCTTCTTCACTTGCAGCCATCAAATCTGTGTTATCTACATATCAAGACTGCTAATGAGTCTTCCTCCCAATCTGATGCTTTGTTCTTCTTCATACAGTACAGCTTCTCAGATTATTTGCTCAGCATAGAGATTGAATATGTATGGTGAAAGGATGCAACCCTGACACACACACTTCCTAATGTTAAAACATGCAGTATCCCCTTGTTCTGTTCAAATGACAGTCTCTTGGACTATGTACAGGTTCCTGATAAGCATAATTAAGTGTTCTGAAAGACCCATTCTTTGTAATGTTATTCATAATTTGTTATGATTCACAGAGCTGAATGCCTTGGCATAGTCAATAAGTCATAGGTAAACATCTTTCTGATTTTCTTGGCTTTCAGCCAATATCCAGGTGACAAGAGCAACGATATCCCTCATTCCACACCCTCTTCTGAATCTAGCTTGAATTTCTAGTAGTTCTCAGTCAATATACTGCTGCAACCATTTTTGTAGTATGTTCAGCAGAAGGTTGGTGGTTCAGTTTCCAGCCACTCTGCAGAGGAAGATGAAGCAATGTATTTCCATAAAACTAATGAGGGTCACTGTGAGTCAGAATTGACTTGATGGCAGTGGGTTTGTTATTTGTGTGTGTGTGTGTGTGTGTGTGTGTGTTTATGTGTTATTAATGCTATGGCCTGATAATTTCCACATTCTGTTGAATCACCTTTCCTTAGAATGGGTACAAATATGAATGTCTTCTAGTTGATTGGGCATGTAGTTGTTTTCCAAATTTCTTAGTATAAATAAGTAAGCACCTCCAGTGCTGCATCAGTTGCTGGAGTCTTGTTTTTCACCAGTTCCTCCAGTGAAGCTTGGACTTCTTCCTTCATTACCACTGGTTCTTGATCATACGCTATTTCATGAAATAGTTGAACATTGACCAATTCATTCTTTGTAAAGTGACTCTGTGCATTTTCCCCATCTTCTTTTGATGTTTCCTGCATTGCTTAATATTTTCCACCAAAGAATCCTTCAATATTGCAACTCAAGGCTTGAATTTTTTATTCAGTTCTTTCAGCTTAGGGCTCTGGTAGCATAGTGCTTAAAGTATTTGCCTGCTAACCAGAAGTCTGGTGGTTCAATCCCACCAGGCTCTCCTCAAAAGGAAGGTTGGGCAATCTACTCCATAGTGATACTGCCTCAGAAACCCAAGGATGAGTCTCTATGAGTCGAATCTGACTCGATGACAGTGAGTTTGGTTTTTTTGGTTTCAGCTTGAGAAATGCTGAGAGTGTTCTTCTCTTTTGGTTTTCTAACTCCAGGTCTTTGCACATTTCATTATAATAATTGACTTTGTCTTATCCAGTTGCTTTTTGAAATCTTCTGTCCAGCTATCTTATCTTGTCATTTCTTCCATTTGCTTTTGCTATTCTCCATTCAAGAGCAAGTTTCAAAGTTTCTTCTGACATTCTTTTTGTTTTTTTCTTCTATTCCTGTCTTTTTAATGACATTTTACTTTCTTCATCAATAATGTTCTTGATGTCAGCACACAATTCATCTGGTTTAAGGTCATTGGTATCCAATGTGTGAAATCTGCTCTTCAGATGATCTCCAAATTCAGGTGGATTATAATTAAGGTCATATTTTGGGTCTTGTGGACTTGTTTTAATTTTCTTCAGCTTTAACTTGAATTTGCAATTGATGGTCTGTTCCACAGCTCCTGGCTTTGTTTTCAGTGATAGTATTAAGCTTCTTCCTTGCATCTTTCCACAGATGTAGTTATTCTGATTCCAGTTTATTCTATTTGGCAAGTTCCCCATGCATAGCTGCCATTTATGTTGTTGAGAAAAAGGGATTTACAATAAATAACTCATTGGTCTTGCAAAATTCTATCACATGATAGTCTATCTATCACTATATCATATTTTCCAATTGATGATTATTCTTTTTTTCCAACATTTACATTCTAATCACCAAAAATGATAAGTAAATCTTGATTGCATGCTTGGTAAATTTCAGACTGCAAAAGTTGGTACAAATATTCAATTCCTTCAACTTTGGCTTAGTGGCTGATGCATAGATTTGAATAATAATAGTATCAACTAGTCTTCCTTGTAGGCATATGAATATCATACCACTGGCGACATTGTATTTCAAGATGTATCTTGAAACATTCTATTTGACAATGTATATGACACCATTCCTTTTCAGTTTGTCATTCCCAGCATAGTAGACCATATGATTGATTCAAAATGGCCAATGCCAGTCCATTTCAGTTCACTAATGTCTAGGATATTGATCTGTGTCCATTCCATTTTATTTTTGACAACTTCCAATTTTCCTAAATTCATACTTCATACATCCCATGTTCTGATTATTAATGAGTATATGCAGCTCTTTCAGATGAGTTGAGAATATCCTGTGGAAAACCTGAAAAATGTTAGCAGCTCAATGTTAAATTCAAGAGCACATAACACAAGCAAGTTTCAAGAGAATCCTACTCTGAGGATTTTAGTATTGTAAAAGAAAATCTCTCTCTCTCTGGATACTATGAATTGTGCAAAAATGTAAGCCTAGACCTACTAATGACTACCATTGCTATCTCAGAAAAATTATCCCAGAAATAGGCAACAAATAGGAAAGCAGAGCAAAATAATGGAAAGAGTTGCCTTGATGATTTGTTTGAGATTACTCATTAAATTTAACAATGGCTAGAGCCAATTGTAGTCCTTGGACTTGAGATTTATTACATTTGATAATAAAATAAGGCTGATCAATATTAGGAAATGTTCTAGTATCTTTTAAGAAATAGACTCAAGTATGGAATTGACTGAATAGAGGTACACTGAATGACCATGAGTGTTTCTCTCCCAATATGGCAAATATTGATGTGTTAGGCTGGGTTCCCTAGAGAAGCAAAACCAGTCAAGCTTACACATACATATAGATAAAGAGAAATTTATTTTAGAAAAATGGCTCACACACTTATAGAAGCTGGAAAGTCCCAACTTCTTGGATCAAATGTCAAGCTGGAGGCTTTTCCCAACTCACGCAGCTGCAGGGGCTGATAAGCTCAAGGTTGGCAGCCAGTATACTGGCTGTTGACTCCAACAAATGACATATCAAAGATCTCCGGGCCAAATGGTGGATTGTTTGCTCAAGGACAGTTATAGGCAGGACAACAGCATCCTGATCCACAGAAGAGTGTCTCTTTTCCCAGGATATCCATAAATATACAAGGAAACTCCTTTCAATGGATTGGCTGCTCAAAATAGATACATCAGATTCCATCGTGGGAATAACCCACATCACAATTGCTTAAGCTACACAGAATTGTGGTCCAGCCAAGTTGACACACAGCTCCAAATATCACAGTCCAACTCCTTGTCAACTTGACAGTTGTACACATCTTCTTAACCATATATAATCTCTAAATCAGGACAATTATAAAGTCGTATTTGCACCTTCTATGATATGCTAATATGCATACAACCAAAATGCATTGACCTTGTTTACATTTCACTGTTCATAACAGAAGGAAACAAAAATACTTGATGCACATGTACAATGAAGGAATATAACAATCACAGTAATCATTTCTGCAACTGGTCACGTGGTTGTAGCTGATATTCAGAACTACCTTCTTCCACCACCCATTCCATTTTCCTCTTGCTCTCAGAAAGCACCTCAGCTGGTAGTGGTTCTTTGCCTGGTGGGGTGACTCAAACCTTCATTCTTGAAGGGTCTGGGCCATCAGTAGTTATATCAGAACTGGGTTGCTATAATTTTCCATTGACTTTAATCACAGGGCATGACAGTACTAAGGGACATCCTAAAGAATCTCCTGTATCCAGACATATTCTTCTTTACCTCCCTTATGTCATGTCAATCTAATTTCCCCTTGGTAATCAGGATCTATCACGCCAGATAGTACAGTAGTACCCTTCCTTGTCTGTTGATCCAGAGATATGAGAAAGCCAAAATGGCTGGGTGGCATTCTTAACTTCTAGTTCAATGCAATCAGTATTATCTCCATATGGGAGTGTTCCTCCCTTTGTGACTAGGATCTCCAGACCTGCAGAGCATAGAGTAGCAGGGAAATGAAGCAAAGATATTTTGAGTGGATCACTAGGGTAATAGTGAGTGCTACCACTCCTATTTCCACCCCTTGGTTCCTGGACATGTGAATCCTGGCTATTGGAGAAACAGCACTGTATATTGGATGCTGATTTAGAGCATATACAGCCTCCTGGAGAACATTGGCCCAACCATTCAAGGTATTGCCACCTAGCTGGCATCATAATTGTGTTTTCAGTAGGGCAATCCATCATTCTATCAAGCCAGTTGCTTCTGGATAATGGGAAACATGGTATGACCAGTGAATTCCATGAGCATGGGATCATTGCTGCACTTCATTTGCTCTGAAGTGAGTCCCTTGATCTGAAGCAATGCTGTGTGGGATACCATGACCATGGATAAGGCATTTTGTAAGTCCAGGGATGGTAGTTTTGGCTGAAGCATTGCATGCAAGGAAGGTGAATCCATATCCAGAGTAAGTATCTATTCCAGAAAGAACAAGATGCTGTCCTTTCCATGATAGAGGTGGTCCAATGTAATCAACCTGCCTCCAGGTTATTGGCTGATCACCCCGAGGAATGGTTCCATATTGCGAACTCAGTGTTGGTCTCTGCTGCTGGCAGATTGGTCATTCAGCAGTGGCAGTAGACAAACTGACTTTGGTAAGTGGAAGTCAATGTTGCTGAGCCCATGCAATGGAGACCATAACCTCCATCCTTGCCACCATGGCCACTTTGTTCATGAGCCCATTGAGAAATGACAGGAGTAGCTGGGGAAAAGGATGACTGGTTTCCACTGAATGTCCTATCCACCTGATTGTTAATGTCCTCCTCTGCCGAGGTCACCTTTTGGTGGGCATTCACAGGAGACACAAATATCTTTACCCCTTTGGCCCATCAGAGAGATGTATCTACATACCTCCTCCCCATTCATCCTTGTCACCAATTTTCTAATCGTTCTCCTTCTAAGTCCCAGACCATCTGACCAAGCCACTAGCCACAGCTCATGAATCTGTATACAATCATACATTTGGCCATTTCTTGTTCCAGGCAAAGTGAAGAGCCACATGCATGGCTCAAAGTTCTTCCCATTGGGAGGATTTTCCTTTACCACAGTCCTTCAAAGAAGTTCCAGAAAGGGGCTGCAGTGCCACTGCTGTTCATTTTCAAGTAGTGTCTGCATATTGCACAGAACCATCTATAAACCAGGCACAAGTTTTCTATTCCTCAGTCAACTGATCATAAGGAACTCCTCATGCGGCCGTAGGTACAGACTGAAAGAGGGAAGGTAATGTGACTGGAGTGGAGATCCTAGACATTTGAGCCCCTTCTTCATACAACTTACTTATGCTTTCAGGTCCTGCTTGAGCCTAATCTCTGATATACCATTTCTTTTTTAACAATAGAGTGCTGCTGTGCTTGTCCAACTTTATGACTCTGTGGGTCAGACAACACCCAGTTCATGATGGGATGCTCAGGCCTCATGGTGACTTGGTGGCCAATGGTTGGGCATTCAGTCTCTACTAAAGCCCAGTAACAAGCCAAAAGTTGTTTCTCAAAAGGAGAGTAGTTATCTGCAGAAGATGGCAGGGCTTTGCTCCAAAACCCCAAGGATCTGCACTGCAATTCACAAATAGGGACCTGCCAAAGACTCCAACCAGCATCTCCATTCACTGCAGACACTTCAAGCACCATTGGATCAGCCAGATCATATGGCCCAGGTGGCAGAGCAGCTTGCATAGCAGCCTGAACCTGTTGCAGCCTTCTGTTGTTCTGGGCCCCACTCAGAACTAGCAGCTTTCATAGTCACTTGATAAATAGGCCACAGCAACACACCCAAATGAGGGATCTGTTCCCTCCAAAATCCAAAGAGGCCCACCACATGTTGTGCCTCCTTTCTTGTTGTGGGAGAAGCCAGATACAATAACTTATCCTTCACTTCAGTAGGAATATCTTGACCTGCTCCACATCATTGGACCCCTTGAAATTTCGCTGAGGTGGAAGGTGTCTGAATTTTTGTTGGGTTAATTCCCACCTTCTAGCATGCAGACTCACCGATAAGTCTAGAGTCATCAATACTTCTTCCTTATTATGTCCAATTAGCATAATGTCATCATATAATGGACCAGTGTGATGTCTTGTGGAAGAGAAAGATGATCAAGATCCCTACAGACTAAATTAAGACATAGTGCTGGGGAGTTGATATACCCCTGAGGAAGCATGGTGAAAGTGTACTGTTGGCCTTGCCAGCTGAAAGCAAACTGCTTCTGATAGTCCTTTGAAATTGGTATTGAGAAAAAGGTATTGGACAGATCAATAGCTGCATACCAAGTACCAGGAGATGTACTAATTTGCTCAAGCAATAAAACCATAGCAGTAACAACAGTTGCAATTGGAGTCATGGCCTGATTAAGTTTATGATAATTTACTGTCATTTTCCAAGATCCATATGTTTTTTTGCACAGGCCAATAGGGTAATTAGATGAGTATGTGGTGGGAATCACCACATCTGCATCTTTCAAGTCCTTGATGGTGGCAATAATTTCTGCAACCCCTCCAGGGATGCAGTACTGCTTTCAATTTACTATTTTTCTAGGTAGAAGAAGTTCTAATGGCTTCCACTTGGCTTTTCCTACCATAATAGACCTTATGCCACATGTCAGATACCCAATGTGGGAATTCTGCAATTACTCAGTATATCTATTCCAATTATTCTTTCCAGAACTGGGGAAATCACTACAGGATGGGTTTGGGGACCCACTGCACTACACATCTTAGACTCTATCAATAATTTGACCTCCAATATGCCCCTACTCTGACTGGTGGGTCACAATGATGTTTTGGGTCTCCTGGAAATAGTTTCCGTTCAGAGCCAGTGTCCATTAATCCCCCAAAACACTGATTCTTTCCTTTTCCCCAGTGAACAGTCACTCTCATAAAAGGCCTCACTCAGATTCCTTTAGGGATAGCTGGGAGAAAGATTTACATTATAAATTTTTGGCAATATAATGAGGTCCTTCCACAAGGAGATCCAGCCTCCCCTTCATTCAAGGGGTTGTGGGTCTGTAAACTGACTTAAGTCTGGGAATTGATTGAGAGAACATGACTATGTATTCTGGCGATTCAATCTAAGCTGCTGTTCATGTGACCTAGAATTTTTCTGTCTGTACAGATCAAGTAATGATGTAGTAGGTTTGCTGCATATTTCACTACTAGGAACACCATAACTAAGTAGTCAATGCCATAATTCCACATGAGTCAGACTATTCTGATTACTGTTCCAACTCTGCTGTTTATTAGGTGACCATGCCCACCTTGCCTTTGTTGATTAATTGCTGCCACTAGGCCCCTACTATCAGGGGGTCCAATTAGTGCCATCATAAGTAGGTGTCTTAGTTCAATCAGGGCAGTTCTTGCTGTCAAAACTGGCTTACATAAAATAGCAATATGAGCAGTCTTCAAGGATGCTGGTGCTTCCTTCACAAATTTATTCCTCACCGTA
Source organism: Orycteropus afer afer (assembly GCF_000298275.1). Classification (NCBI taxonomy): domain Eukaryota; kingdom Metazoa; phylum Chordata; class Mammalia; order Tubulidentata; family Orycteropodidae; genus Orycteropus; species Orycteropus afer. The sequence goes on from NW_006921740.1 coordinate 8,153,160, forward strand.
GTGGTGAAAAGCATGTCCTCTGGACTCTCCATTTCTGGCTCTAGGGGTCTAATCTGATAAATCCATTCAAACAGGCCAATTTCCCTAAGCCTCTGGATACCTTCTTCTACATTATACCAAGGCAGATCTGGTACTTCAACTTGACTTAAGGTAGGCCATCGCATAATCCGTGCTTCAATAAGCCAACCAAATAAACAATTAGATCCTTTGCTAACCTTTCAAGCTGAAACATTGAATGAAGACTCTGTACTTAGTGGGCCTAAGTCAATAAACTCCGACTGATTCAATGTTACATTCCTTGTACCATTTTCCCACACTTTCAGTAGCCATTCCCATACATATTCTCCAGGTTTCTGTCTGTACATGTTAGCAAAACCAAGTAGGTCTTTTTGGGAGTAGTGTACCACCTTGTCAGTCACACTTTGTACTTCACCTTTTGGGACTTAAGTTTAGTTATAGGTCTAGCAGAAAAAATAGGTGGTTAGGGAAGTCCCTGAGAACATTCAGCAATGTCTTCCATGTCCTCTACCTCAGTTAATGACCCAACTGGAACAACTGGGTTAATCTCATCAAACCAAAGTAGAAAGGATAATGGTTTTATAAAAATCCCTTCATATGGGAGGGATTCAACAGAATTTACAGGCTCCAGGTCCTGATCTTCTTGGCTATCTGCCCATATGTCCCCATTCCAGGTTTCAGGATCACATTTTATCCCAATCAAGGCCCTCACTTTAACTTCTGATACCATTCTGGTACCAAATGTATTAGGCTGGGTTCTCTAGAGAAGCAAAACCAGTAAAATTTATATATACATATAGAGAAAGAGAAATTTATCTTTGGAAAATTGCTCACACACTTATAGAAGCTGGCAAGTCCCATGTTCTTGGATCAAATGTCAAGCTGGAGGTTTTTTCAACTCATGCAGCTGGAGGGGCTGATGAGCTCAAGGTTGTCAGGCAGTATACTGGTTGTTGACTCCAACAAATGACCAATCCAAGATCTCCAGACTGAATGGTGGATTGTTCACTGATGGACAGTTGTAGGCACACAACAAGATCCCGATCCACAGAAGAGTGCCTCTTTTCCCAGGATGTCCATAAATACATTGGAAGAAGACCACACCCCTAGGGAAACTCCCTTTCAATTGATTGGCTGCTCAAAACATATACATCTGATCCCATCATGGGAATAACCCACATCACAATTGCTTAAACCACAGAGAATTGTGGTCCAGCCAAGTTGACATATAGTTCCAACTATCACAATTGAAATTATTTTTAATGCACAGGCAGAATGTCTAGTTAAAGTACTGTTTATTTTACATTAGATGTAAGATCATATTTCTATCAATGCAGATAATGTAGGCTCTTAAAATTTTTAGACTGTGAAAAGCTTTTTGTGAACTGTGATAGAATAAGAACCTGGGTGGAACAGACATCATCTATAGTGTTAATCTCAGAACCAATAACTGAATGAAACCTTGGTCTATCTCTCATTGAAATGGAATTTCTACTTGTGTTTCCATCTGCAATAGTAAAAGTATTTTGTAGTAGTAGAAATCTGAGATTGCTTGAGAACAGACTTGTGCATCTATCATAATCAATCAAATTGTGGAATGTAATATACACTCCACCATTCTTTATCCATGTTCCTCAGAGAGCTTGACCTATCCTCTAAGTTGAACACAAATTATGTAGCACAGACTTGATCATCAGAGTACTGTGGAAACTTATCCAAACATGAGTGTATAATGCAAGCCAATCAGTGCCCACCTCACAACTTTAACAGTAACTATCAATAAATGAGCACAATCTTTTCTCAAATATTGTTAGATAAATTACCAGTGACTAGTTTTGCAAACATGTAGAGAATGTCTACCTAAAATTGAGGCCATATTAAAAAAAAAAAAAAAAAAGGAGCTAAAGAATAGAGAACAATTGATTGGGAGGTGATGAGAGAGAGAGAGAGAAGGAGAGAGAGAGAGAGAGAACAAAGGATGGAAAGAAGAGAGGATGAGGAGGGAGGAATGTAGAAAAGAAGGAAGAAACTGGAAAAAGATGAAGAAAGAAATCTGAAAATATCCTTGGAGCCAGCCTTCTTTGAAGCTAGATATAGTTTTGGTATTTGCAGTAATGTGCTAATAAATTCTTCTTTTACCCCGATAAATTTGAGGTATTTTCTTGTTACTTTCAACTAAGAGAGCATGAATTGTTAGAGAATCATGTTTTAAGAGAGAAAACATCAAGTAGACAACAGAAACATCAAAAAGTTCAACTTCTGAAACCCATGTGTTTCACCCATGAGAACTCCTCAGGAATTAACCCACATCCACTATGATATTTTAGTTTCCTAAGAAATGGGAGCTCTGGTAGCGTAGTGCCTAAGGCACTTGACTGCTAACCAGAAGGCTGGCGGTTCAAACCCACCAGCCACTCCTCAGAAGGAAGATGGGGCAATCTACTTCTGTAGTGATACTGCCTCAGAAACCCAAGGAGGGGTCACTATGAGTCGGGTCTGACTCGATGGCACATAACAACAACAATAAGAAATTCCAACAATTTGATTATTTGTCTTCAGCCCCAGTAATTTGTTACAGGGCAATTGTTATAGCTAAACATATTGTTGGCTACACATTGTAACTAACTACATGATAGCAAGAAGATGAAATATATGACCATTTTGTTCAAATACCATTAAAAATCCCATGGTTATATAAAGACAATTTAATTTAAGAGCATTGTTGAAATAGTCTTTACCATAATGATGGCAATAATAGTAATTATTTTAAAGGCAGCCATTTATTGGGTCAGACACCGAATCAATTTAGTTTAATCTCATATAGCCCTCATAACAATTCTATAATGTAGATGCTATCATATTCCCCATATTTAAACTAGGAAGACAAATCTGATAGATGTTCTCTTGTTGTTGGGTGTTGAACAGTTGATTCTGAGTCATAGCATGTATGAGTAATTACCACCTTATGCTGTTAAATTAGTTTATACAATATAGGCTAAGTTACAGTTACAAATAATGTTAAACATTTCTGTCCCATAACTCAATAAAAATTTGTTTCTTTCTTATTTAACTGTTCTGGGCAGGTAGTGGGGGCCCTCTGTTGGCATAGTGCTTAAGCCATTTTACTGCTAAACCAGAAGACTGATAGTTCAAACCCACCAGCTACTCCTCAGAAGGAAGATTGGACAATCTACTTTCATAGTGATTTTTTGGGGGGGGGGGTTCGAGGGGGCAGGTAGTATGTTCTACAAAGCAAGTCTCCTCCATCCAGTCATTTACTGTCACAGGCCAATAGAGCCTTGGACATCTTCAGTGTTTGGCTTCCAATATCCCAGTCAGAGAAAATGGAGAGATAATGGAGGAGCTTGTGTTGGAAATATTTGTGGGTCAAATATTGGAATTCACACATATCATTGTCACTGATATTTCATTGGGATTTGTAGAGAGAGAGCGATGGTGGTAAATAAGCTGTAGATGGGAAAAGAAACAGATTAAAAGGGCAGTGGAACAGGTGGTATAGGGATACATGTTATTCTCTGGAAGAGTATAGAATTCAGGTGAAATCCCTTTATTTATGTTTGTTTTCTGGTGTCCCAAACTATTTGTTGTATTTTGCATTCACAGATGAAGTGGCTTGTGAGCTTGGTTTTTCTTCTTTCCCTGAATCCAAACCCATATAATGTTTCCCTGAATCCAAATCCATCTAATAAATAAAGGACAATTTATTTATTATAGCATTAATATTTCAGAAAGAGTAAGTACTGTGATGGAAAAAAATCAAAATAAAATAATATAAAATATTACCCCAACAATGACAAAAATAAACTTAAATATAAAATAGCTTTTCTTGCAGATTTAATTACTTTTTCCAATTCTTTCTAGCCATCATAGCTTTGGTATCTGTACTATAAAATTTTGAAAAATTAAAGTAAAATGCCTTGAGGTGTACATTATTACTGTAACTCCATCTCTCATATAGAGGATTATGCCTAATATCAAAGAGATACTGGATGACAGGATGGGTTGATGGATATTCAATATTTAATTAATTCATACTATATCTTAGGAAATTGGATTCTAATTCAGACTACATCTTAGGAAATTGGATTCTAGAAAATTGAAACATACACATACACACACACAACCAAACTCATTGCCATCGAGTTGTTTCCAACTTACAGTGACCCCTCCTTGGGTTTGGAGGTGGTATCTCTACGGAAGTAGATTACCCAGTCTTCCTTCCGAGTTATGGTTGATTGAGTGCTTTAAAAAACTGTATTGTAGTCTATTTTCACCCTCACCTTTTAGCCACATTAAACGTCTTTGACTATATAAAGTGGTTTTCACTTTCTACTTGTTGAACAGGGTATTTATTTATTTTGTTTGTCTGGAACAATCTTCCCTAACTCTTTTTCTCCTGAATAATTATTTTTTTCAGCCTTCAGACCCCACGGTGTATGTTTTGTTTCTTCCTCTGGGAAATTGCTCTATTCCAAAAGTCATGAGAGACATTCTTCCTTTTTTATTTTAAAGAACTGAGGAGTTCCTCTACTAGCAGAGGGCTAACCACACTGTATTTGCATGTTTGTCCTTCACAATAACATATTTAGTAAAGGAATTAACAAATAAAAGTAATTAAAGAAGATCCATAGTTATTTAGTATTCCTGAAAGGACGTCCACTTCAATTTGTAACCAACACAATAAGTCTTGAAATTATTTTTCTTAAAGGATGCCCCCAAACCTCTCTCCATGCTGCATTTTACTTTCTCACCAAAAATACTTCCCTAAACCTAGACCGAGGTACTCTCGACACTTTCGACGTTCTTATCACCTTCCTAGAAGTATGCTCTCCTTTTCTTTCTTCTTCGGTATCGTATCTTCCAGTGTGGGCTAACTGAAAGTGCCGTGTGCTCATTTCTGAAATGTTTGTGGAAAACAGTTAAGAGGTAAGTAGAGAAATAGAGAAGAGGTATTTATAAATTTTATAAAAAATTGATAGAGTGATTTTTATTTTATTTTGTCAGATGATTCCATGAATTTTAAAAATGGGCTTGATTTTTATTTTTAATTTTATTTTCTTATCATTTGATTTTGTTGTATTTTACAAAAAAATGAATATGATGGATTGGAGAACCAGATTTTGGTCTTTCACCACAAATTGAGGAACATTGTTCTAGCTTCTTCTTGGGCTTGATACTCAAAATATTTATCCACCTTTACAGTACAGATATAATTCAGTCAGAATGGAAACAAATCATAGATTTTTTTCCCCTTTATGAACAATTATTGCCTAGATATTGGGCCTCCCTCTCCTTTATGTAGAACACCCCCTATCCTAATTTCTCCAATTTCATAGCATAGCCTTTAGAAGCTTTAGGAGGAAGAAACTTCAGGGAGAGCCCAAGTAGTCAAAAATAGAATTTTTTCTTAGCCTTCTAAGTCTTGTGATGATACAGACAAGAAAAATATTAAGGATTGAAAGAAGGTATTTGTCAAGTACTTGAAATTTAACATCTTTTCTTCTAGATCTCTTACAAAATATACATTTATTTTGGAGGACAGGACTGAAGACCATTATATTTATTTATAAGTTTAATCTCTATTTTGACAGATTTTAAATTTCTGGATTAAAAATAATAATAATTATAGGGGAAACTTATTCAAAGACAAAGGTGTTAAGACAGATAATGCAGAAAAAATAAGAAGAAAACCTACTTTAATAATGACATTATTACTCTTTATTTTGTTTTTTTATATATAATTTTTTTTTTAGTAAGACTGTACAAATAAAATCAAGGTGATTAACCACAAGAAATACCTTTTACGAATCTATTGTTTTGTCTAAGGCCATTTGATTATATCTTATTTTATAACATAATTTTCACAAGCTTTTCAGCTGTTTCTGTGCTTTTAATATGAATATGCTATACCTTTTATTTAAATGCTGTATTGAGCTGTTAAATTCTTGCATTTCAGTTTTCCTAAATATAAGATGATTATGGACCAAAGGGTCATGGAATACACACATTTGTAAAGACATTTTCATTCCATTTTGTAAATGGCTTGATGTTGGCTTTTTGCCTCCTCCTTTGTTTTAAAAAGATATATCTCTTTGGGACCTACATTCCTTGCTTCTTTAAGGTTTTGTTTCCTAGTTCCAAAGGAAATACTTTGCATTTTTTAGGAAAACATCTGAAAACAAAATGGCTAGTCCTCTTCCATGTACCATGAATAACATCTTCCTTTCTTTTGCTTGGCTCTTCTTTAGATTCAGTGGTTGAGACATGTCTTTTGATTGTAATAAATTCATCATTTTATGAGATAACAAAACCAGCAAACCAAACTCACTGCCATTGAGATGATTCTGATTCATAGTCACCACCAATGGGTTCCCAAGGCTATACATCTTTATGGAAGCAGACTGCCTCACCTTTCTTCCATGGAGCTTCTGGTGGGTTCACATCACCAATCTTGAGGTTAGCAACCAAATCCTTAACCACTACAACACCAGAACTCCTAATTTTATGAGAAAAAATGGACTGTATAGATTATTCTCCATTCATATTTGCTGCATATACTTTTTCTGAACCCATTCTCATTTAGCACTTCAATTATCATCAGTGTCCAGATACCTCCAAATCTACTTCTTCAGCCCTAGCATTTTCCTTGTCAACAATCTGAATTTTCAAGTCCTAATGAATATCTTCACTTTCTTACACCTGGGTTACTTAGAAACAATATATTTCAAATTAAATAACTTTCCCTACCCACTCTCATTTTTATCCCCTCAAAATAATCTACTCTTTTAATTGGGCATTATTTATGTTAATGATGATATAAATCTTCCAGTTGCCTAGGTACAAAAATTTATTCTCCTTTTCTCTACAAATTTGATTAGTCACCAAGTCTTCTTTATTCTACTTCAAAAATGTCTTGTGTATCTTCTTCCATCTTTTCTTTCCACACTTACTTCTTTTGGCTTGTACTTTGCTTCCTGATTCTGATTTCTTTTCATTCATTTTCACTCACCATTTTGTCACGAGTAGTTTTATCATAAATGAAAGGCTGGTTTATAATCAACTTTCCTCATCTCAAAAATCATCAGTTGTTGTTGTTGTTAGGTGCCATCGAGTTGTCTCTGACTCATAGCGACTCCATGCACAGCAGAAAGAAACACTGCCCAATCTGCGCCAGCTCCATGATCCCTGCTATACTTGAGCCCATCATTGCAGCCACCATGTCAATCCATCTCGTTGAAAGCCTCCTCCTCTTTCATTGACCTTCCACCCTACCAAGGATGACATCCTTCTCCAGGGAATGTCCCTTCTGACAACATGACCAAAATAGGTGAGATGAAGTCTGGCCATTCTCGCTTCCAAGGAGCATTTCATCTATACCTCCTCCAGCACAGATCTATTAGTTCTTTTAGCAGTCCATGGTACTTTCAGCATTCCTCGCCAGCATGTTTCTTTGCTATTCATCAGGTTTTCCCTGGCCAATTATTTGAGAAGTGGATGTCCTCTTCCTTCTTCCTAGTCTGTCTCAGTCTGTAAGGTGGGCTGATACCTATGCACCATGTGCATCCAGCTGGGTTTGAAACACTAGTGGCTCAGCCTCAAAACTCACATCAGCACATCAGCATGGTAGGATAAACCAACAGACAAGTTTGTCTCCCTGTTGAAAACCTCTTGTACCACCCTTACCTGGGTCCCTGTGGCTCACTCCTTCTCTGTCTGGATTCCTGGGTCTTTTAATCCCCTTTCTCCTGCTCTACCATCTGCTGATTTGGGCGTGCCAGGGTTCTTTCTCTCTCCTCACCTGGATCCCTGCAGCTGACTGCTCCTCTGTCCAGGCTTTTGGCTTTTAATCCCTTTTCTCCCACTCTCCCGCCCTGCTGCTTTGGGCATGCCTGAGTTCCCTCTCCTCACATGGATCCCTGCAGCTGATTGCTCCTCTGTCCCGGTTCCTGGCTTTTTATCCCCTGCACCTGCTTTCCTGCCCTGCTGTTTGGGTGTGCCTGTAGTTTTTGGTAATTTTTAGAATAAATTCAAACTTATTAGTATGGAATCCAAGGCCTTTCAAGATATGTGGTTTAATTTAAATCTAAGAGTCAATGATTCAGTATAGTCAAGATACACAGGATTTTATGTTTGATGTCTATCTTTTAGAACATATTCTTTCCAATCCTTTTCTTTATATGTAATCATTGTCCTAACAGTCAAGATTTACTCCTTATTTCTTGTATCCACGAGACTCATTCATTTGAAATCCTAGGGAAATTGGTTTAGATATTTACTTTACTTTGGTTTTCTTATAAATATAGTGGACTTTTATCACAGACTCATTTAACTTACTCATGTCATCTATATGTGTGCTCACAATTTCAACAGCACTCTCAAAAGCACTGTTGATGTCACCTCTACTTGCTATTTTTCTCTAAGAAAGTGTGAGTTGAGAATGGTGAATTTTAAATTCCCATATAAGTCTTGGGAGCTCTGGTAGCGTAGTGCCTAAAGCACTTGACTGCTAACCAGAAGGCTGGCGGTTCATACCCACCAGCCACTCCTTGGAAGGAAGGTTGGGCAATCTACTTCCATAGTGATACCGCCTCGGAAACCCAAGGAGGGGTTGCTATTAGTCAGGTCTGACTCAACAGCACATAACAACAACAACAACAACATATAAGTCTTGGTTCCGACAGAGCTTTGACAGGAGAAGCTTACTGTTATGGCCACATGTGATTCTAGTTTTGGAAGATGGACATTTTTGAGGGGGGCATATTTTAGCAATGTCCTTAAATGCTAAGCCAATAATGAAGTACGAGTTGTTCCTTCTCTCACTACACTAGACCAATTGAAAATTGCAGGTTCATTCTCTGTGTGGCATTTTCTGAAGGAGCATTGTAATTTTTGAATGAGTTACTATTGTTGTTGTTGTTAGGTGCTGTCAGTTTGGCTTCAACTCATAGGGACCTTATGTACAATAGAAAGAAACACTACCTGGTTGTGTGCCAGGTTCACAATCCTTGCTATATCTGAGCCCATTGTTGCAACCACTGTGTCAATACATCTCAAGGAGGACCTACCCTTTTCTCACTGATCATCCACTTTACCAAGCATGATATCCTTCTCCAAGATAAAGTCCATTCTGACAACATGACCAAAGTAGGTGGAATGAAGTCTTTGCATTCTTGCCTCCAAGGAATGTTCCAGCTGCACTTCTTCCAGGACAGATTTGTTAGTTCTTCTGGCACCTCATAACAAAAAAAACTCAAACACGCTGCTGTCCAATCAGATCTGACTCATAGAAACCTCTCTTTGGGTTTCCGAGGTGGTATCACTATGGAAGTAGATTACCCAACCTTCCTCCTGAGGAGTGGCTAGAGGGTTTGAACTGCCAGCTTTCTGGTTAGCAGCCTAATGCCTTAGGCACTATGCTGCTGGTACTTTAAGTATTCTTTGCCAACACCACAACTCAAAAGCATCAGCTCTTGTTTGGTCTTCCTTATTCATTGTCTAGTTTTCACATGCATATAAGGCAATTGAAAACACCATGGTTTGGGTTTGACTAACTTTAGTCTTCAAAGAGACATCTTTGCTCTTCGGCACTTAAAATGGTACTGAATAAGATGCATTTATGCAAATGTTTAGGTTTTAATATTTTTGTTTTAGAATTGTCAAATTCCTGGTGGGGGTAAAAAAAAAATAAGTGTCAGTTCTGTTGGATGCCTCTTTTATGAATGGAGTTTATTTTGACCTTGTCTAAAGAACATGGATCTCATAAAGACACCAGGCTTCCTCCATCCTGTTGTCTGGGATGTATGGTGGGTGTTCCATACCTCATCTCATGTGACACTTCATGATCAATTGAATGTTCTCCAGGAAACTTTATTACTGCTTTTGTGAATTACCAAAATGGGTAATCATCTAAACATCTTGCTCTAGTAAATGAAAGTGTTAGACTGATCTCATTAAATTGCTTGAAATTCAGGGAGAATAAAGTCCACTTTAGCCCTCCATAGAATCAGAAAACAATGTTGAAGGGCTCATGAATGTGGTGCACTTGTTTCATGGGGAGTAAAACTCATAAATTATAGCTAACTCTGTCTATCTGAATATTCAGGCTTTTTAGTTTGATAGAAAGAAAGAGTGGTTTAATGCATTTACATGAGTATATATATGTATATTACATTATCACATTTTACTAATAAAATTTTCTTTATGAAGTTGTGACATTTTAATACCTTTGCAAGGAAAGATGACACACAGTCTTCTGCAAGTTCTAATATTTTAATTTTACATTTTGGAGATTTCATCTTTTGATGGAATTTCTTTTATAATCTAACTAATGTAAGGTAATATTGTCTCTCATTACCACCTTTGATAATCCTCTCAGCAAAGCAGAGTAATGTCATTATCATCATTAAGTTTTGGAAGAATTTCCTGCTGGTTTTTCAGATAATCACAATATTTTTAATTTTATGAAAAGCATGAAGAGAATTTCTACTCCTCTCTTCTTATTTCCTTATTGAATGTTGGAGTGGGACAAAAAAGGGAAGTGTATTAAGTATTCTAAAACAAGGAATGCTTACTATACTTCTAAATTAATTTTTTTTTTCCCCAGCATAATTGTTCCCTGTGTTTTCTGGATAGGTGTCTACATGGGTATATGGCTTTGACTGTAAGGAAATAGATTAGATATTTATCTAAATTGTATTTCTACTAGATTTTTTTTTTTAACATTATCATGAATAACCAAGTATAGTAACTACCAGAAACTTAACTTGATCCTAGAAGTTAATGTTTTTAGCAATGTTTTTTGATCTACTACCTAATATTTTCTGCCACTATTCTCTTTCCAATTAAGTTTTTTTTAAAAAATAAATTATAGTTCTATTTTTACCAATGATATCTTTTTGCTTAGTTTTGGTAAAGCTTTTTCATAATGGGGAATAATAAATATTGTATGATAATTATTTCATGCACACATATCATATTTGCTTTTCTTGAATCAATGTCAAAAAATATTATTAATATCTGGACTACTCTGGAATGACAGTGAAATCTGAATAATTCACTGGATGCTGAAAGATCAGCTTGATTACTTCCACAAACATTTAGGAAATGGGGATCATGTTTTACTTATAAAGTACTTAATAATTGCTTAGATTATTTTTTTCTCATCACCACCACTGAGGTCATCAAAAGTATTCTTTTTAGTGTGATCCTACAATTAAAGGAAATGAAAGACACATAAATAGATGGAAATTGTAGTTAAGCCAGTTACCCAAAGTTATGACCAAGGTCATTGCTGGAGTGGAAATCTGATATCATATATCTAAGCCCCTATGTAGTCTTTCATCATTCAATGAATGGAAGCAGATTACTTTTTAGACACTGTTCTTAACCTTACCCATGGCCATCGAGTTGATTCTGACCCATAGAGACTTTATAGGACAGAATAAAACTGCATCATAGGCTTTCCATGGTTGTAAATCTCCACAGAAGCAGGCTGCCTCATCTTTCTCCCACAGAGCGCTGGTGGGTTTGAATTGTTGACATTTTGATTAGGAGCCCAATGCTTTTACCATAGCACCATCAGAGCTCCTTAACCTTTCAGAATAGAAAAAAAAAATCAGTACTTTATATAACACCTTTAAATTTCATCTCATCCAATCATTCAGCAAATAATTATTAAATGTTTACTTTGTAAATTGCATTATGAAGAAATAAGCACATGACAATGACACATTTTCTATCCTCATGAAGCTTCATATACATGATTCAGCATAACACAGTGGAGAGAAGGAGCAGACTCACAGTGACTATTGAGAGGAAGCATTCAACTTAAACACAAAGGGCAAACATTTATTTCTTTGCCAAGTATCTTTAAAATTGATTTCTGCATTCCCAAGTTCACACTTAGACTTTTGATTAGGGTATGTAGCCACCCTGGAAAGCCAAATTATTTGATATACTTTTAAAGTTATAATCTTTAAATATAGGCTTAACATATTTTGTTGAGAGGATAAGGACAACAAATCTTGTATAGTAAAGATATAAAAAACAGCATCATCATAAATGGAGGGAGAAAAATGAAGTTGTCAACACTTTCATTTTACATGGACTAACAATTAACATGTATGGAAACAGCAGTTAAGAAATCAAAGGACCTAATGCTTTGGGCAAATCTGCTGCTAAAGACATCTTTAAATTTTTAAAAAGCTAAGATGTCACTTTGACTACTAAGGTGGAACTGACACAAGCTCATAGTCTTTTCAGTCAGTTGATGTGCATGAGAAAGTTGGGTAATGGAAAAGGAAGGCAGAAGAAGAATCAATGCATTAGGGAAGTGTGTTGGTGAAAAATATTTAATATACTGTGAACTACCAGAGGATGAACCAATCAGTCTGTGATAGTTGGAGCTGTGTGTCAACTTGGCTGGACCCCAGTTCTGTGTGGTTGTTCCCATGATGGGATCAGATGACTGTATTCTGAGTGGCCAATCTGTTCAAGGGGAGTTTCCCTAGGGGTGTGGCTTGCTTCCAGGATATCCAGGGACATCCTGGGAAGACAGACATTCTTCTGTGGATCAGGTTTCTGTTGTGCTGCCTACAACTGTCCATGAGTGAGCAGTCTACCGTTCGACCTGGAGATTTTGGATTCATCATTTGTTAGAGTCAACAGCTGGTGTACTGCCTGCCAGCCTTGACCTTCTTGGCCCCTGTGGTTGTGGGAGCTAGGAACAGCCTCCAGCTTGATGTTTGATCCAGGGACTTTGGACTTGCTGGCTTCTAGACATTTGTGAGCCATTTTCTTAAGATACATTTTTCTCTCTCTCTTTATATATATATATATATATATATATATAAGCTTTGCTGGTTTTTGTTTCTCTAGAGAACCCAGTCTAACACACAGTCTTATATAAAATACAACCAAAATACTCCTTAGAAGCAACGATGGTGATATTTCATTTTGCTTGCCTTAGACACATTTCCATGATGGTTAATTGCTAGAAATAGTAATCATGTTTGATAAGGGAGAGGGTCATCAAAAATGAGGGAAGGCTTCAATGAGATGGATAACCAAAATAATGGACTCAAACACACCAAGGATAATGAAGACGGCACAGGGCCTGGCAGCATTTCTTTCTGTTATACATAATTCTCCGTGAGTTAGAGATGATTCAATGGCAGCTAAAAATAACAATAAGAACAGCAAAGATATAAATCTTTTTTGTTTTTAAATAAGGGCTTCATGCACAAAATGAGTTAAATGCTCGTTCACAATCTCAGGTTTAATGTTTAATATTTTAAATTTTTTATAGCTCAGTTTAATTTATGCCTTTCAGCTTCTGGTTTCTGTTAAATTAATGAAACTATTTAGGTGTTCCAGAAGTTTCTGTCTGTCCCAGGGTTTTGCAGTGGTGACAGAAGAGGATAGAAGCATATTACATTCTCAGAAGTACACACTGCATAATAATAAATAGGAAAAAATGGGAGCAACATGTCCATGTATTAGCATATCATAATATTATTTTATTTTCTTTCAGTAAATTTTGCATATCCATAAAGATTTTTCATCAAATTTTTCCTCAGAGCTGTCCAGGGTAACTGACATGTTTTATTTTTGTCCAATACAGTAATTTCTAGAAGTTGGAACGTGGATAGGGCAGAATAGTTTCCTCACCTAAGATGTAGATCTTATTTTCTCATGATTCCCTCTATTCTTCCAGCACTAAGATTTTCTCTGTCACTTCTGTTGATGGAGCTTAGTCATGTTGTCTGTTGTTGTTGTTGTTATGTGCCATTGAGTCAGACCCAACTTATAGCAACCCTTCCTTGGGTTTCTGAGGCCATATCACTATGGAAGTAGATTGCCCAGCCTTCCTTCTGAGGAGTGGCTGGTGGGTTTGAACCACCAGCCTTCTGGTTAGCAGTCAAGTGCCTTAGGCACTACGCTAACAGAGCTCCCTAGCTTAGTCATAGACAGGCACAATTACCACCATAGGACTGAAGCATGAATAACATCTGTTGTTTAAAATGAGCCATAAGGAAATTTTAGATGTTTAGATGATGAAGAATTTATTACTCAGTGGAAAGCCTAATACGATTCTTTATTTTTTTCAGACTTAACATTATCCACTTAATCTCTAGGCCTCACAGTCCTGGGAAGATTTTCCATTCAGATTTGTCTAATAAGGCACTGGACTAGAATAGGAATTGGGAAACAACCACCTCTTTACTTCCATCATAAGTGGATATTTCTGCCTCATTCATTTCCTGGCCGTGCATCACTGCTATCTGACATGAGTAGGGAAACAAACTAAAGTGGAATGAGATGCGTCCATCGTGGAATAGAGGGGCCCTACTCTCTGATCGACTCAATGGCAAATAACAACAACAACAACAACAACAACAACTCTCTGATCCATGTATGGGTTCTGAATCTTCCCCAAAAGGTCTTAGCATTCCCATTAATAGTTGTGGGTTCCCCTCTTGGATACAACCTGTTATGCAGTGCTCTTCTACTCCACAAACAAATCAAAGAAGAGTCCTTATACTTTCCTAACTGCTAGTTCCTGCTCTTGAATATTTACCAACTGAAACTAGGCAACTATTTACATAACTTTCTGATGGAACAATTTATTACTGGCTCTATCTCTTTGCTGGTGCTATAGCACAATCTTTGTTATGTTATGAACCAGATTCTTCACAATGGAACTGTTGATTCTATCACTTCCACAGAAGCTTCCTCATATACAATATATAAATACTCTACAAACTCAAGTTTGCAAAAAATATAGCTCTTTATTCTTTATACCTCAACTAATATTTTTTTTTTTACTTTTGGGTGGCAGAAAACTGACTTTTGGCCCTTCCTGAGAATTTAACCACTCTAACCTGTCAGAGTTTCAGGGTTTCCAAGAAAATGAGAGGCATCTTGCAGAAACCTGTATAATGATCCCTGTCTAAATAACCCCTTCAGATGTTTTCATGTCATCTAGGGCTAGAACATCTTCACAAAAATGCTTATAGTTTATTACACTCAGAGGCATTGCTTAATCATTTCTTATTGGTTATTGGGACTTGTTACTTACCCAAAGTCAGGCCCACTATGCTTAAAAAAAAAAAAAAATGTTGCCTTCCAGTTGCTTCCAAGTCATAGTGACCCTGTAAAAAAAGAGTAGAACTGCCCCATAGGCTTTCCAAGACTGTAAACTTTACAGAAGCAGACTGCCACAACTTTCTCCCTCAGAGCAGTGGTGAATTCAAACTACTGACTGCATTACACATAGTATCTAGACAAATCAGAATCCATAAAACAATATATTTTTTTTCTCTATTTCCTTTTCCCTTTCCTTCCAATTTCTTGCATTAACTCTTTCTATGCCAAGAAATCCCATATATTAGAAACAAAAACAAAAATATAAAACCATGCTTTTGTTTTTGTTAGGTGCCATCAAGTAAGTTCCAGCTCATAATGACCCCATGCACAACAGAACAAAATACTACCCAGTCCAACACTCTCCTCACAATTCTTGCCATGCTTGAGCCCACTGTTGTAGCCACTGTGTCAATTCATTTCATTAAGGGTCTTCCTCTTTTTCACTGACGCTCTACTTTTCCAAGCATCATTGGAAGCATCATAGGGACTGGTCCCTCCTGATAACATGTCCAAAGTAGGAGAGACAAAGTCTCACCATCCTCAACATCAAGGGATATTCTACTGTATTTCTTGCAAGACAGATTTGTTCATTCTTCTGGAAGTCCATGCTATGTTTACTATTCTCTGTCAAGATCATAGTTCAAATGTATCAATTCTTCTTCAGTCTCCCCTATTCATTATTCAGCTTTTGCATACATATGAGGTAACAGGAAACACCATGGCATAGGTCAGGCATGCTTGAGTCCTCAATGTGACATCTTTGCTTTTTAATACTTCAAACAAATATTTTGCAGCAGATTTGCCCAGTGCAACACACTCTTTGATTTCTTGACTGCTACTTCCAAAGGTGTTGATTGTGAATCCAAGTAAAATGAAATCCTTGAAAAATCCATAATTTTCTCCATTTACCATGAAGTTGCTTATCGATTCAGTTGTGAGAAATTTTGCTTTCTTTATAATGAAGACTGTAGTCTGTGATCTTCATCAGTCAGTGCTTCAAGTTTCAACAAGCTGAGTTGTGTCATCTGCATATCTCAGGTTGTTAATGAGTCTTTTTCCAATCCTGATGGCATGTTCTTCTTATAGTCCCACTTCTGGTATTATTTATTCAGCATATAGATTGGATAGATGTGGTGGAAGACACAACCTTGACACATATTTTCTTGATTTTAAACCATGCAGTATTCCCTTGTTCTGTTTGAACAACTGTTTTTTGATCTTTGTACAAGTGCCACATGAGCACAAATGAGTGTTTGGGAAATCCCATTCTTGGTAATATGGTATATAATTCATATAATCCACACAGTTACCTCCTGAAATTGTTGATTGTCAACAAACACTTTTCAGTACAGTGATTCTGTGTATTCCTTCCATCTTCTTTAGAGGTTTCCTGTGTCATTCAATTTTTGCCCATAGAATCAATACTTCTATGAAGTAGTTCAATACTGCAACTGAAGGCTTGAATTTTTTATTCAGTTCTTTCAGCTTGAGAAATGCCAAGCATATTCTTGCCTTTTTGTTTTCTTCTTCCAGGTCTTTTCACATTTCATTATACTATTTTAATTTGTCTCCTCTTACTGCCCTTTGAAATATGTTCAGCATTTTTACTTCATCATTTCTTCCATTTGTTTTAGCTACTCTATGTTCAAAAGCAAATTTTAGTCTTCTGATACATGTTTAGTCTTTCCTTTCTTTCCTCTTTTTTAAATGACTTTTTGTTTTCTCCATGAATGATGTCCTTGATGTCATCTCATCTCACAACTTGTCTGGTATTCAGTAATTAGTGTTCAGTACTTCAAATCTTTTTTTTTTTTTTTAAGATGGTCTCTAAATGTAGGTGGAATATAATCAAAGTCTTACTTTGGCTCTCAAAGGATTGTTTTAATATGTTTCAGCTTCAACATAAACTTGCATATGAGCAATTGAAGATTTGCTCTGCAGTCAGCCTCTGGCCTTTTCCTAACTGATTATATTGAGCTACTCTTTTACACACACACACACACACACACACACACACACAAAACTCACTGCCATCGAGTCAGATCTGACTTATAGCAACCCCTCCTTGGGTTTCCAAGACAGTATTTCTGTGGAAGTAGATTGGGTTTGAACTGCCAGACTTCTGGTTAGCAGTCAAATGCCTTAGGTACTATGCCACCAGAGCTCACATCTTTTTCCACAAATGTAGTTTATTCCATCCAGTGAGGTCCATATGAAAAGTTGCATTTATGTTATTTTTTAAAAAGGTATTTTCAATGAAAAAGTTGTTTGTCTTGCAAAATTCTATCATGTGATCTCTGGCATCATTTCTATCACCAACACCATATTTTCCAAATACTAATCCCTCTTCTTTGTTTCCAAACTTTGCATTCCTATCTCAAAATTATCATATGTAATTTAATTGCATGTTTGATCAATTTCAGACTGCAGAAATTGGTAAAAATCATCAATCTCTTAATTTTGGCATTTGTGTTTGGTGTGTAAGTTTGAAAAAGAGTAGTATTAACTGGTCTTCCTTATATGTGTATGGACATTATCCTATAACTGATGGGGTTATATTTCAGGATAGATATTGATATCTTACTGCCTGCCCTCCAAAAAAGGAAGAAGAAAAACACCATGAATGAATTCCCAAAATATTATTCCATATATTCATGCACCAAACTGAAGAGAATTTCACTATTTATCTATTTATCAAGAGATAGTCAGGAGACATGCTGCTCACAGCAGATTCCACCATTTCACTATTTATCTATTTCTTTATCTGTTAATTACATTCATCAGATATATTGGTAATTGAAAAGGAACTCTGGTGGCATAGTGCCTAAGGTATTTGACTGTTAACCAGAATTCTAACAGTTCAAACCCACCAGCCACTCCGTGGAAGGAAGACTGGGCAATCTACTTCTGCAAAGATTTCTCACCTCAGAAACCCAAAGAGGGTTGCTATGAGTGGAAATCAACTCAATGGCAGGGAGTTTGGTTTGATTTGGTATTGGTAATTGATAGGAATGGTAAGTTCCTTTTGTTTGTTTTTTGTCTTTCTGCTTTCTTTGTTGTTGTTGTTGTTGTTGTTATGTGCCGTCGAGTCAGCCCTGACTCATAGCGACCCCTCCTTGGGTTTCCAAGGCAGTATCACTACGGAAGTAGGATTGCCCAACCTTCCTTCCGAGGAGTGGCTGGTGGGTTTGAACCGCCAGCCGTCTGGTTAGCAGTCAAGTGCCTTAGCCACTACGCTACCAGAGCTCCCGCTTTCTTTGTTAGCAGGTTTGATTTCTCTTTAATCTTCATAAATAATTTTATTAAGTTATACAACTTGTTTTAGAAGTATAACAAAGTGTGTAAATTTAGACAATAAGTCTTATATCAGGTGCTATACACTTTTTTTTATTAATTTAATTATTTGTAATTTCTGTCTTAAAGTCTCAGGGCTAATGGTTTGGCCTATAGTTGCATCTTCTAACTTGAACACCTGAACTAAAAAAAAAATAAAATAAAAAAACATTGCACAGAGATAGGAATCTGAAAAATTGCTCCTCTCTCATTTAGTGTGAGCATGATCAGTGTGTCATTTGGTTAATTTTGTTTGAAGTCCTTGGGAGAAATCTGATTTAACTGGTATCATATTTCCAGTTCTGCCCGTTAAATATTTAGCATCATTTTATATTGGTACCTCAGGCATTTGTGTAATTGGTCCATGCCATGCTTTGACACTGTCAGGCCACCCTCATATCTTGCTTGGATTACTGACACAGGATTCTAATTAGTCCCCTGACTCTGGTCTTGCCTTACTCTAGTCATTTGGCCAAAGGGAAGCCAGAGGTGTATGTCTAAAATGCAAATCTAAGCAAGTTATCCCCTGGTTAAAACCTTTCAATGGCTTTCCAGTATCTATAAGCTACCTACTTAGAGTCTTCTGGAGTGCCTTTAAAAATACAGAATGCTAGGTCCAGTTTCACAAATACTGATTCAGAAGTTCTGCTGGGATTGAGAAATTTCTTTTGGGGTGTGGACATTTGTATTAGGATTTGAACAAGAACCCAGGGAAACTCATGCTCGCCAAGTTTGAGAATCACTAACTTAAAGACAGTTAAAGAAAAGTCATTAAATAGGATGGAATTGCTTATCCTTCTACTATTATTATGTGCTCTGTTGAAGTCATGACTGGTTGCTTGCATTTTCTCTGCTCCTTCTACCTTAATTGTCCATTTTTATATCTTTAACAAGTTATTTTCTACTTGTTCTAGGGGAGGCTCAATGTATGAATAATTGTCTGTAAGGGACTTTCAGGACAATTATTCATATGTTAAGCCTTCACTGACCTCCCACTTCCCAAAGAGAAGCATTCTCATCCGTCTCAGTTCTCCTATCACACTTAATGAATACCATCATTATAGTGAGAAAGAGTTCAAGTTAAAACTAGTAGTCAGCTGTGAGTACTGTGGCCCAAAACACTGGCCTTTCAGTTAGCAGCCAAACTCTTAACAATTGTGCCCAAAGGGCTCCTTATTCTAAGGATAGCTGCCAAAACTGATTTCTCCTTACAGATCTAAGTATTTTCAGAATTATTTCTCCTTTCACAACTTACTAACTCAACCTTAATTTCTGCTTCTACATCTAAGGAGTCTAAGGAGGCAAGACATAAAAGAACACTGTGAGGGACTTTGGCATCATGGGAAGTAAAGTGTGGATGGTGAGAGTCTTTCACACCATGAGGATGAAAGGTGAGGATTTTGCCCCAAATCAAATGATTGAATTCTTTCAAAAGAATCATTAATATACTTGTGCTTTGGTTCTCTAGTGCTGTATAACAGAAATACCACAAACAGGGATTTATTCTCTTATAGTTTAGGAGGCTAGAAGTTCAAGCTCAAAGTGCCAGCTTTAGGAGCTTCTTGAAGGCTGCTTGACCTTGGGCTTCAGCTCTGCCTCTTGCTCCCAGCCCACTTCATCTGGAGGCTCCTCTTAACTCAGGAAGCTGCTTGTTGCTGAGGCTGACAAACCCAAGGCTGACAAGTAAAATGGCACAGTCCCAACATTATCAAGCAAACCAGCAGGCCACTAGTTCAAGTCAATAAACAGTCCTAAAAGTGGCAGGCAACATGGCAGACTGCTGAATAAAGACTAAGCTAAATGCAGGATCAAGAGAATGGTCAGACTTCATCTCACCTACTTTGGTCATGTTGTCAGAAGGGTCCATTCCCTGGAGAAGGATGTCATGCTTGGTAAGGTGGTGGGTCAACAAAAAAAAGGGGAAGGCCTTCAACGAGATGGGTTGACACAGTGGGTGTGACAATAGGCTCAAGATAGCAAGGATCATGGAGCTGGCATGGGATAGGGTGGTGTTTTGTTCTACTGTGCATGGGGTCACTAGGAGTTGAAATTACTCAATGGCACCTAACAACAACATAACAAGCATGCCAAAAACCTCAGGGGCCTTTCTCAAAACTTTACTTGTATACTGGAAACAGACCACATCCCTAAGGTAGCTACTCAGCTGCTCATAGCAGATTCCACTATGGAGTTAATTACCAGTTTCATCATGGGGAATAACGACATTCAGCTACTCAGCCACTCAAAACCAGGCCCAGCCAAGTTGACACATAACCTTAACTACTACAATTTGTAATGCAGTAAGAAGGACTGGTGTTATTTTCCTGATTTGAATACAAACCTAGGCAGTAGAATTCTGATGACCTCTGTGTCTCTCTGAAGAGTAGAAAAGAGAATTGGAGAGAAGTAGCAGAGAAAAATGGGATGAGCATGAAGCAGTCTATACACTGACCATCTAGCATGATAGATATTTGTTAATTTCCTTTGTCAAGTATACATAGTAACTGGTTTTTAGCCATCCATGTGGAACAACATAGGATGGCTGATGGCTGGGGAAAATATCTTTACATGAGGTGAATCACAGGGGTGGAAGTGGGAGTGGATGTGGTGAAAGAGCATGTGCATGAACTCTCATTTCTAGAACCTGTGCAGTGGAAAAATACTACTGGATCATGCTCTGAAACAGAAGTGCTGCATGACCAGAAAGGCGACAATAGCCACCAGAGAGAACTAAAGCTGCATCCAGTTAAGTATGCTGACTTTCACCACTTTCTCTTTCTTCCTTTTCCTCATTATTAGAGCAGCTATTGTCTAGATACGAGAAAGAAGGGAAGGACTGCAAAAGAAGATTATATCTATTTTCTGGTTGATGTCCTAAAGTTGCAGTATAGCCAAGAATTCTGAATAGGAAAAATTGAATAGATTACCATTTGCAATTTTAAACTGGATTTGCTAGCTATATAATCAATAATGACCAGAAACCTACTGAAGCTTGTAAGATTTTTTTTTTAAATATAAAATTTATTTTATTCATTGTTGTTGAGAATATGCACAGCAGAACATATGCCAATTGAATACTTTCTGCATTCAGCAACATTGATTATTATATCCTTCAATCCTCCTTTTCTAAATTGTTTCTCCCATCAACATAAACTCGTTGCCCCCTATGATTTCCTATATCATCTTTCAAATTACTGTTGTCAATTTGATCCCACATGGATAGATCTTAAAAGAGCACAGTACTCTGGGCAGACATTCTTTACTAGTTAAGTTGTTTTTGTTGTTGTTATGTGCTGTCGAGTCAGACCCGACTCATAGCAACCCCTCCTTGGGTTTCCGAGGCAGTATCACTATGGAAATAGATTGCCCCATCTTCCTTCCGAGGAGTGGCTGGTGGGTTTGAACCGCCAGCCTTCTGGTTAGTAGTCAAGTGCCTTAGGCACTACAGTAGTTAAGATAAACTATTATTTGGTTTTAAGAACTCTAGGGGATATTTTTGGTTTAGGATGTACAGATTATCTCATGGCAATAGTTTCAGTGGTTAATCTAGCCTCAATTGCTTCAGAATTCTGGATTCCATGATAATTTGAAATTTTGTTCTACATTTTCTATCTTTTTATCAGGATTCTTTAATAGAATAATAGCTGGGTACCATCTAGCTCTTCTGTTCTCATGGAAAAGAAGGTATTTTAGTCAGCAGATATTCCATTTCTTCCTCCTATCTGAGTCTTTTTTTTTTTTTTTTTTTCTTTCTTTTGGCATAGGCAAGTAGAGACCAATTATAATGTCTTGGAAGGCTGCTTGCAAGATTTTAAGATGCCAGGCACTGCACAATGGTTACTGTTTATGGAGCACTAAGTTTCAGTTTACTATGATAGAAAATCATTGATTAAGGATAGGGTTTCACAGACAATATAATTGCTGTCAGTAAGTTGTACAAGTGTAAACAGTTGAACTGGCAAAAGTTTTGTAACAGACATATTACAACAACAACAAAGAAAAGATTGGCTGTGTGGCTGCTTGTGTACAACTTAGTTTTGTTTGTTTTGTTTTGTTTTTAAGAGATCTAGCTCTCAGTAGGAAATAAGAATTCAACAGAGTATTTTTGAAGGCATTGCTTTAAGAAAAATAAATCATTTTATCTTTTTATACAATCAAGTTGAGATTCCTTTTAAAAATCCAGTTTATATGAATAAAAATACTGAATACTACAAAGCAACAGGAGTTCACCAAGGACTCGTTATATCATAGTAATACCAGTTCACTTTTTGGAAATGTTTCTGGAGGTTTGGAAATAACCATCTCTAATCAAGACAAACAAGGAAGCCTCAGGATAGGAACATAGATAAATTCACTTGCAGTTTATACAAGCATCTCAGGAAATAAAAGTGTCAGCCAGAGTGAAGTGAAGTCTGTACTGGGTTTACAAAAAGGAAAATAAAAACAAATGGTTTTCTTCAGCCTTAACTTGGTATTCCTCCTTCAGGAGAGGCATTGCACTGAAGTGGAAAGGAGAGAGGATAGAGTATCACACTGAATAAGAAGTTAGGGAAATTATTATTTAAGGAGCATTGATATTCTGTTTATGTTGTTGTTATGTGCCGTTGACCCAACTCATAGTGACCCCTCCTTGGGTTTCCAAGGCAGTTTCACTACAGAAGTAGATTGCCCAACCTTCCTTCAGAGGAGTGGCTGGTGGGTTTGAACCGGCAGCCTTCTGGTTAGCAGTCAAGTGCCTTACGCACTAGCTACCACAGCTCCCATGGAGTGGATCAGACTCTTAATGAGCCCTCCTTGGGTTTCTGAGGAAGGCTGAGTCCAGAAGTAGACGGCCTGGTCTAACTTGAGAGGAGTGGCTGGTGATTTTCAACCACCAACCTTCTGGTTAGCAGTCAGATGCCTTAGGCACTGTGCCACCAGGACTCATTTTAGGAACAGATCTTGGGGATGGTTGCACAACATGATTGATGTTAATTGATATCACTGAATTGTACATAGAAAGATGCTGAATTGGCAAGTGTTGTGGTATCTATATTTGTACAACAAGAAATTCAAAAGCAATAAAAATGGTAAAAGGAAAAAAAAATGTCTAAAAAATTAAGTTTCTAGGATTTGATGACCTTTTTATGCAACGCAGGATTGAATTTGCACCCTGACTCCACCTCCTAAAGCAGAAAGACTTCCTCATGAGAGTAACAGCATCACTCACTTTAGGTTGAGTGCAAATTAAAAAAAGAAAGAAAAATTGCTTACATAAATAACAGCATAGCTGACACAGACCAAATTTTAATAAATGTGAGTTTCTTTCCAGGAGATGTTAAGGATGTTATTGCACTATTGTAGAAAGTATCCATTTCTCACATTATTCTAATAGCTGAAACATTTTTCAAAAATGTCTAACTCTTTTAAGAACACATCAATTTAGTCAGATTACTTTTAACTTATAAATTCTTACTTCCATATGTTTGATTCTGAAAATAGATGATTTAGATAGAGACACTGGTTTTCCAGTTTTGTGATGTCCAGGGATCCATTCAAGTCAATAAATATCATTCTCTTGTGTGTTTAGTTCCTCATACTCTGATCTCATTTCATAAAGCATGGTCTTTTCTTGGTGAAATAATAGAATTCAGTCTCAGGATTAACAAAGCTGAGAGGCAGCCCTTGGGAAGTGGTGAATACATAGTGGGTGAATTTGCACCCTCGAAGGACCAACTAGTGTCACATTGCTGCTACCTCTCTTTTGAATTGCTCCGTGGAATCACACTAAGACTCGAAGAATAGACAGTTTCAAAACCAAAGCAACTCTATAAAGTGTCATGAAACTACAGCTATAACATAGGAGAGCACAAAACAGCAAGCTCATTACACGGGGTAGTTAGGCAGATTAAACAGCAGGTATGTACTTCTCCTCAGGGCAGAAAATGACATGAAACACTACTCAGGTATTAAGGGAAAAAGTTTGCAATGGTAAAAATTGTTAGCCATCTGCTAGTTCAGCACAATAGCAGGCGCACATGTTAAATATCCACAAAGTCAAAATGACTTTTTAAAGCCTTTACATGGTTCTAATGTCACTTTTTGCCCTTTGGAACAAGGTGAACAAGAGAATATAGCAGTATATCAGGTACTTTCAATTTTTGGTCTTGAGAAGAAATGGGAATTCTATTTCTTAAATTGACACACACACACACACACACACACACACATATATATATAATTCTTAAAAAAAAATCCATGGATGTACATCTTTTACAATAAATTTTCAAAATTCAAGGTTTCCTACTATTATGTTGTTGTTATGTGCTGTCTAGTCAGTCCCGACTCATAGTGACCCCTTCTTGGGTTTCTGAGGCAGTATCACTACAGAAGTATATTGCCCCATCTTCCTTCTGAGGAATGGCTGGTGGGTTTGAGCTGCCAGCCTTCTGGTTAGCAGTCAAGTGCCTTAGGCACTACGCTACGAGAGCACCTTCCTACTATCATAGTTTTCCTAAAATAATGGGAATTAGTTGGTGAACTCTGTTCTCTCAGCCATTAGTTTTGCTTTCTTTATAGCAAAATAATTATTCTAACCCAGATTTCTTCAGGGTAGTATTCCTTGTGGTTTGCTGGTAGAGTAGTGCAATATAAATGTTACCCACAAAACTATGTTTCTCAGTATATTTTATGGGACACTCCTTGTGATTATGGATTAGATCATTGTGTGATTTGACTTTGCATCAATCTCTGAAATTCTCACAGTATCTGAGACACAGATTCTCAAGAAATAGTTTTTCAATCAATGAATTATTTATGTTGTCTGATAGCTTTGAGGACATACCTTTAAGAATATAACATTTGAGTTGAAAACAAAGTTCAGAGAATCACAGATGTTTACTTTTGAAAACCTTGTCAAAGGCCATCTATCTCAACTCCTTTATTTGAAAAACAAGCGACTAAGGAGAACAAAAGGTGAAATGACTTGTATAAGATTATTAGCTAGTAATTGAAATAATCTAAATATAAAATTTATTTTTTTACTTTAATGCACAATTTCGCTTAAATGTATTACTTGAACAATTTCTGTTAGAAAGATCAGCACAAGGCCGGTCCCCATGAGGCAGAGGTTAAAGATGTCCCAAATGTTCAAACTACTGTGCCACTCCATCATTTCAGACATTAACTTCTCTTCCTCCTCCCAGTAGGAGCTCTGGTAGCATAGTGCCTAAGGCACTTGACTGCTAACCAGAAGGCTTGTAGTTCAAACCCACCAGCCACTCCTCAGAAGGAAGGTTGGGTGATCTACTTCCATAGTGATACCATCTCGGCAACCCAAAGAAGGGTCGCTATGAGTCCGGTCCAACTTGACTGCACATAACAACAACAACAACAACCTCCTCCCAGTAACTTCCCTTGTCTTATGGTTCTGTATTTCGTTGTAACATTTCACAGAACTCACAGACATCCAAGAGATTGTCTCACATAGTAGTGGTGGAGGCTGGCAGGCTGGCAAGTCCCAGGTTTGTGAGTGGCTCTGGAGGATCCACCTGATTCTCAGGGCTTGATGAACCTCGATCAGCAGATCAGATGATGGCTGCTGTCCCAAATCCAGTGGTGAGATGAGAATGAGCCAAAACACAGAACTGGAGCAAAAGGAGGGTGAACCTTCCCAGGAGATTCATAGGTATATCTTCAAGGAACCTAAAGGTGGTGATTTGAGTTATACCCTCCAGCAAGGCAAGACTCAAGATACATTCCACCTGTGTTGCTCCAACAGAAATAACCCAAGTGGATTGGTTTAACAATCAGCAGCTACTCAATTGCTCAAGGCAAATCCCACCACAGAGCCGATTGCCAATCATTATAAGGAACCGCTACTACCAGGTGCCCAGACAAGTTGATACCCAATCTTAACTACCACACCACCCCAAATAGACATGTATAATAGGATTTACAATATATCACTGAATGGAGGACAATAGCTGGAAGGGCCACATCAAGCAATTCACCCCATGTATATTCATCAGCATTGTAAATTCAACTACTACTTGAGGAACTTAAGAAAATTATTATTATTATCATTATTTCATCTTCAGTTAACTTATGGTTGACCCAACTGTCCTCTGATTTCTATTGGTGATTTATATCATGCATCACAACTCAGCAGCCATTTAACATCAATTGAGTGGCAAAATCTAAATTTTCCCTGTGTTCCTACTAAGATGGTGCTTTATAATAAATGCACATCTATATTTGCAGGTAATATGAATTATGACATTAATGAAATGTTGGGTTCCCCCC
>NW_006921740.1:8180917-8188964 GCF_000298275.1 Orycteropus afer afer
ATTACTAAGACATATCTCAAAATTAAAAAAAAAAAAAGAAAACTCACTGCCATGAGTCAATTTCGACACACAGCAACCCCCATTGGGTTTCCAAGGCTATAAATCTTTACAGAGGCAATCTGTCTTCCATGGAGCAGCTGGTAGGTTTGAACCACCAACTTTCTGGTTAGCAGTCAAATGTTTTAGCCACTACACCACCAGAGCTCCTTTTAACCCATATCTAACCCCTCTCCACCACCACCCCCCAAAAAAAAAACCTCATTGCCATGGAGCAGATTGCGACTCATAGCAACCCCTCCTTGGGTTTCCGAGACAGTATCTCTATGGAAGTAGATTGCCCAACCTTCCTTCCAAGGAGTTTCTGGTGGGTTTGAACCACCAGGCTTCTGGTTAGCAGTCAGTTACATTAGGCATTATGCCACCAGAGCTCCTAACACATATCTAGGAGTAAAGAAAACAACAGTCCTCACAAATGGACCAATAAGCAACTTCATAATAAATGGAGAAATGTTTGAAGTTGTCAGGCATTTCATTTTACTTGAATCCACAATCAACACTCATAGCAACAGCAGTCAAGATATCAGATGTTGTATCAAACTAGGCAAGTCTGCTGCAAAAGACCTCTTTAAAGTGTTAAAAGAAGATGTGACCTTGAAGACTCAGGAGCGCCTGACTCAAGCCATGGTCTTTTCAATTGTCTCATATGCATGCAAAAGCTGGACAATGAATAAATAAGATTGAAAAGTTGATGTCTTTGAATTGTGGTGTTGGTCAAGGATACTGAAAATGCAATGGACTACCAAAAGAATGAAAAAATCCATCTTGGAAGAAGTGTAGCCAGAATGATCCTTAGAAGCAAGAATGACCAGACTTCATTTCACCTACTTTGGTCATGTGGTAAGAAGGGATCATTCCTTGGAGAAGAGTATCATGCTTGGTAAAGTAGAAGGCCAGCGAAAAAAGGGAAGTCCC
Source organism: Orycteropus afer afer (assembly GCF_000298275.1). NCBI lineage: Eukaryota > Metazoa > Chordata > Mammalia > Tubulidentata > Orycteropodidae > Orycteropus > Orycteropus afer. The sequence goes on from NW_006921740.1 coordinate 8,181,890, forward strand.
TCAACGAGATGGATTGACACAATAGCTACAATGATGGGCTCATGCATAGCAAGGATTTATGAGGATGGTGCTGTACCGACCAGTGTTTCATTTTGTTGTACACCTGCTCACTATGAGTTCAAGTCGACTCAGTGACACCTAACAATAACAACAACAGGGGGTAAGGAGGATCTTGAAAACACTTCATTTAGTTTTGGGCACTGGATTTTCAGCCAATGTTTATGGTATGTGGGGAAAAATCAGATGCTACACATAGAAAAACAATTCTAAGCATTGCCTTATTCTTCAAATGTAAGCTATTAAAATCTGCTAATTTTGCAAAATTTCACTTTAAAATTAGGAAGGCAAAAATGGCCTAAAATGTAGAGATTGTTGGTTAATTCTAACATATTTCAAAAATGCCAGTATTTGATATTCTAGGATAGGGGCTGACAAAGCCCAGGCCAAATGCAGTTCTCCTCCTTTCTTTTTTTTTTTCTTGTGTGTGTGAAGTTTTACTGGAACACAAGTAAGCCTGTGCATTTATGTATTATATATGGTAACTTTCATGCTAGAATAGCAGACTTGTTGTTAACAAAAAGTTAACAACCTTTAAAGCTTAAGATATTTACATTCTGGATCATTGCAGAAATGTGCTTCTCCTAGTCCAAATTTAGAGAAATACAGCTGTGTGATCTTGTGATGATGGTGGATTGGATGACACTGGTATCAATGGAGGTAGTATGTCAATGTAATGGTGGTTTTGAGGAAGTACTTCATAAATATTTACTTGAAAGAAAGAATGAATAACTAAACAAATGAATCAAATACTTCAAATTTACTAAAACGGTGATTAAGGTAACAAAAATGCAATATGATTTCATTCATATAAGAATATCTATATTAAAGTAAGTAGCATGCATTTGAATTGTGGTATTGGCAAAGAGCATTGAAGATACCATGAACTGACAGAAGAATGAACAAATCTGTCTTGGAAGAAGTGCAGCTGGAATGCTCCTTAGAAGCAAGAATGGCTAGACTTTGCCTCACATACTTTGGTCATGTTTTCATAAGGGACTAGTCCCTGCAGAAGGATATGGTGTTCAGTAAAGTAGGTCAGTGAGAAAGAGGAAGACCCTCAACAATATGGATTGACACAGGAGCTGCAACAATGGACTCAAGCATAGCAAGGATTGTGAGGATGGTGCAGGGCTGGGCAGTGTTTTGTTGTGTTGCACACAGGGTCACTGTGAGTCAGAACCAACTGGACGACACCTAGAAATCACAACAACAATATATAACAGCGAGCATAGTGATGTTAATCTTACCTTAATATCATTCTAATATTAAAATGAAAAAAAATGACTAAAAAGTTGAATGTAGCTTCTTAAAGTGTCGTTTCATCAAAGATTCATTTGAAAGGGAAAGTAAATTTAATATTTCTAAGCTGCTAGGGAGCTCTGGTAGCGTAGTGCCTAAGGCCCTTGACTGCTAACCAGGAGGCTGGCGGTTCAAACCCACCAGCCACTCCTCGGAAGGAAGGTTGGGCAATCTACTTTCGTAGTGATACTGCCTCAGCAACCCTAGGAGGGGTCACTATGAGTCGGGTCCAACTTGATGGCACATAACAACAACAAAAGTAATAGGCAACTTTTCATGGACAAAATAACATGTAAATCATATCAGATGTGCAAAACACTATTCGTTTTTAAATTTTGAGGAGAAAATGTCCTTAATCTTTTCCCTCCCTAACCTTACTGCTTTACATAAGCAACATTTGGTAGACTGAAACTTTTGGTGGATGCATTAGGACTTTTTAATGCCTCTTTCTGTGAGATCAATGCAACCTTCCTCCACTGCCTGCTTTATGCATTAGAGGAGTCTATAAACCAAGTGAAGAATTCAATAACAGTGGTGGCTGATGTGCTGCATAATTTAGAGATACAGCCACCTGACAGCTGATTCTTCAGTGACTCCAGCTCTACTGACAGAGGTAAAAGAAAATGCTGAAGTTGTCAGTCTGCTTCTATTTTTTATGAGCAAATTTTGTATTTTTTTGGAGCTGTGGGATGGAGGTATATTGCAGGAATGAACTTCATATGCCAATCTGCAAAGCAATCCTTGCTCTCTCTTGTGATGGGAATAACACTTGTGGAACATTTTTCACCTGAGGATGGCAAAGTGCCTCATTAAAATGGATTTATTAAACCTCACTGGCTCTCTGTGGAAGAGGGATGGTCAGTTGCTATCTCATCAAGATTGGAAGGCTGAGCAAAAAAAGGAGTCCAAGTGACTAGATTATAAACCTAGAAACTAGCAAACTTTATTTGTTTTCTGTCCTGGTTTCTTTCATAACTGAAGTCATGAGGAATCCTGGTATTTTAGGTAGCATAGATGTCATGAGAAACAGAAAATGCTAGATGCACATTTTCTCAACCTCAACACTGCTGACATTTTGAGACAGATAATTCTTTTCTGTGTGGTCTTATATTATATAAGTGCAAATGGTTAACATGGTTGCCTGCTAACAGAAAAGTCAGATGTTTGTGTCCACCCAGAAGTGCCTTAGAAGAAAGTCTGGCAATTTGCGTCTGAAAAAATAGCCATTGAGAACCCCGTGGAGCACAGCTCTACTCCAATACATACAGAGGAGTATTCATGAGTTGGAATTGACTCAGTGGCAACTGGTTGCTGTATTTGTATATTAAAAAACCTGTGAATTAGAGGATGTTTGGCAGCCTTTCTGGCCTCTACCCACTAGATGCCCAGTGATCATTAACATTATCCCTGTGTGAGAACCAAAAATGCGCCTATAGTTGATATGTTCTGTTGAGTCAATTCTGACTCATAGTGAGCCTAAATGACAGAGTAGAACTCCCCCATAGAATTCCCTAGTCTTTAATCTGTACTCCAGCAGTTCTCTAGGTCTTTTCACTTGCTGAGCAGCAGGTAAGTTTGAACCATCAATCTTTCAGTCGGCAGCTGAGTGTTTAATCACTGGACCACTGGGACTCCTTTCAAAATATCTCCTTTGCAAATGGCCCACAGAGGATAATGTAAATAAGCCCCTTCATTAAGAACCTCTGTCTGTGTTCAGTGTACAGAAAAGGAGCCTAAAAACACATCCCAATTCTAGAACTAAGACATCAGAGTAATACCGGCCTCACATATAGATGTCCAAAGGTAAGATGTCCATAGGAGCCCTGATGAAGAAGTTGTTTAAGCTCTCAGCTGCTAATAAAAGGTGGGCAGTTCAAACCCAACAGCTGCTCCACAGGAGAAAGATGTGTCAGTCTGCTTCCATAAAGACTTATAGCCTTGGAAGTATATAATGGGAAGGTTCTATCCTGCCCTATAGGGTTGCTATGAGTTAGAATCTACTTGATAGCAGTGAGTGTTATAGGTTAGGCACAAACACAAGTTGATTTAAGCTAACATTATAATAAAACAATGAGGAGATCCATGACCCATGAGGGCTCTGGGTGGCAAGTGGAACTAAAAGTCAATGGGACAGGGAAAGGTGATTTGGCTTAAGTGATCTATTCCTTAATATAAAAAGGAAGGAAGCTGGCAAAAGACAGGTGAGATCTCAGGCTTAACTCAGCAGATTGGGATATAGGAAGGCAAGAAGCCAAGACTTAATTCATAGCACAAAATGAACCAACAGAAGCGGACAAGCATTTCTCCTTGCCATTGCAGAACTCTGCCAGATGATAACTTCTGAGAGTGAACATAAGCATATAAATCATTGAGGATTGCCTCAAGCAGTGGGTGGTATTGAGACTCCTAGGGAAAGACACTGATAATAATTGAGAGGGGCAAGAGAGACCACCAATGAGAGTTTTCACTCCTTTCACGTGTTACTCATTAGTTGCCAGATACTAATTTATTCCCTAAACCTTCATTAAAGCAATCCCTAAACTATAATTACTGAGCTAAGTATTATTTTTTATGAATTTCAATAACATTTTTTAAAAATTTAAATAACAAAAGTAAGAGGCCTTACTATCACTGACCTTGTGACCTAGAAACTCCATCTGAAAGAAGTGTTTTCCCTTCAGGGCTGACAGTCCTTTTCATTCTCTGTAGTTATTTGATAAGTCCATATTTAAAAGTACTAAGAATATTTTTACTGTAGTAAAATGTGCTCAAACCAACTTAGACTTTGTGTGAAATATGGTGATTCTTTAAAAAAAAAAAAAAAAAAAAAACTTTTATTTATTAATTTATTCATCCTTCCTTCCTTCCATCCATCCACCAGTCAAATCATCCAGTTACACATTCTATTAATCAAATGCAAGACATTTTTGAATATTTCTCAGCACACATCCAAATATGGGATGTACAAATGTTAATGAATGTGATACCTGACCTCAAATAGATCACAGACTCTTCTGAGCTATGATAAAGAATTTATTGTGATAATATAGATACATGTCAATTGAAATCAATGCATGCAGGTTTGACAAAGACATGATATTTTAGTTAAAACTTGTAAGATGAAAACATGGATTTTTAGGACTTAACAGTCAGAGCCAGCAGGGAATACAGAGGTGTGAAAGAATGTCATAATCAGAAACAGGAACAAAACAGGAACACAATGGATGTGAGAAGTGCAGCTAAGCATAGAAAAGTGGGCAGAAGTGAGTTTGTAAATATCCTTGTTCAGCCTGTTAAAGGATATAGGCTAAGGAATGTAGACATTGACTTTCAACCAAGGACTTTATAAAGCAATGGAATGAGTTGGCTAGGTGGATATTTTAGAAAGATCACTTTGAAGACAGTGTGGAAAAATTATTAAAGAGCTTATTGACAGACAGACAAAGAGAGATTAGAATACTATTGTAATAGTCCATGTAACAAATGATAACCTGAACTTAAGCAGTGACAAGAGAGTGGATGGAAGAAAAGTTGTCTCAAGTATGTTAGGTAGTTGCAGTTAATGGATTTACTAACTGTACTGCTTATAAATGAAAATGTTAGAAATTCAGAAATCAAGGACCAGTGTTTACTGATTTTGACTTTGTTGTTGTGTTGTTGTTATTTGCCGTCGAGTTGGATCGACTCATAGGGACCCCTCCTTGGGTTGCCGAGGCAGTACCACTACGGAAGTAGATTGCCCAACCTTCCTTCCGAGGAGTGGCTAGTGGATTTGAACGGCCAGCCTTATGGTTAGCAGTCAAGTGCCTTAGGCACTATGCTACCAGAGCTCCTAGTAATAGTTTAGCAGTTAGCAAAAAACATAAACTATGGAAAACCCACCTATATTATACACCATCATCCAGAATTTTTTTTTTTACCACTCCCCACCTTGGTCTGCTGCAAATGTTATCACAAAATGTTTGTATTTCATCCTTGACTTTGTTTCCAGTTTCAGTATCAGGTGTATCCTTTGATTTCTCTTAGCACTGGCTTTAGTCATTTCTTTTCATTATGTCCCAGTTCATTACTATTTTCCTCATGACTGACTGCCTGGAGATAGGAGCACTGTCCTCTCCCTAGCTTCCTGGACTCGAACGCTAACACAGTTGCATCATCTAACCAAAGAAAGTCATAGCTAGTTTCTATATTACCAGCCAGAAACTTAATGGAGATATTTTAATTGATGAAGGAATATCCAGTTATAGACGCTTAATAAATGTTACAAATTTATCTGGAAGCTCAAAAATCAGTGCAGTGTAAAAATGCAAACATGAGTGTTAAATTTTATATGAAGCCATTGAAGCATAATTGCAATTATTTAAGAGAAAAATGAATATAATAAGAGAAGATAAAGGATAGATATTAGGAAACTAAGCATTTTAGGGCTAAGTAAAGATGAAATGAAGAAAACTGAGGGACATATTAGTAGAGCAAGGAAGATGATTTTTTTCTTAAAATAGAGAGGAAAAATAATACTTAAGAAGAAAATAGTGACAAACACTTTAGAGAGATCAAGCAAGTAACTAGTAAAATATGACCACCAGATTCTGACTTAGGATGTTAACTATAATATATATTAAAAAAAATCATTTCAATTAAATTGGAAGAAAAATAATATGAAAGAAGTCAAATCCTGGATTAAGAAGTAGATGATTAGTAAAAAAAAAAAAGAAAATGTAGTCTTTTCTTTCAAGGACTTGGGCAGTAAAGTGAATTGTAAGCAAAAATTATGTTTTGAAAATAATGTAAAACCAAGAAAAGTTCTTTAAATGGAAAAGAACTATTGCTCACTATGCTAAGAAGAAAACTGCAAAGTCCAATAGAAAGTGGCCATTAGCAATGAAGCAAGCTACTATGTGGAGGAGGAGAGTAATAAAATCAGTAACATAGGTTGAACTTTCATTCTTGTGAAATTCATCTAAGGTGAAATTATTGATCTCTCCCCATCTGTAGCAAAAAGGAGTGAAGAAAATCAAGCACACAAGGGAACAATTTGTACAAAGGTCTAATGAATCATGTGAACCCCAGCCTCTATGACCCTGAAACCAGAACACACAGATGGTGCTGGCCACCACTGCTGACCATAGCGAAAGGGATCACAATAGGTAGCCCCAGATAGAGTGGACTTATAGAATTCAAAATCATAGCAATAACAATTCAAAATCATAAAAAAAAAAAGATGAGTCTTACTGGTCTAATAAAGACTGATGGAACCTACAGATTATGGCCCTTAGACACCCTTCAAGCAGGCAATAGAACTCATCCCCATGGATCAACTTTCAGCCAAACAATAGATAGGCCTATAACTGAACAATAATATGCACACAATAAACACTGAAATACTGCAAAGCATTTTCTCAGATTACAATCCTATAAATCTACATGAGGAAGACCAATGGAAAAAGCAAACACATAGAAACTGAATAATGGCCTCCTTAAAGACAACGGAGTAATAGAAGGAATCAAAAATTAAATAAGAAAAAATTCTTTGAATTAAATGAGAATGAAAACACAACATACCAAAATCTTTGGGACACAGAAAAAAGCAGTGATCATAAGGCAATTAATGGCAATAGATGTATACATCAAAGAAGAAAAAGACTCAAAATCAATATCCTAACCCAACATCTACAATTGGAAAAATAATAGGAAAAAAGAAAAAGCCTACAGTCAG
>NW_006921740.1:8189495-8190957 GCF_000298275.1 Orycteropus afer afer
GGAGAAGGTGAGGAAAAAGGTGGGCTGAACTGTGGAATTTTGCCAGTCCAGAGGGCACCGCCACTTTGAAGGTGTAAAAAGCAGCTTCACTATTTTGGATATTTAAAGAGACAGTGCTCTCGCAGATTCCTGGGGCTTAAGAACACATTTTGCTTTTCAGCAACCCCAAGGACCCTCGGGACCTGCAAGACTGAAAAAATACCACATTCCTTTTGTTACTCTCATACCCCACACCTGCTTGGTGAACAGGTGTGGACACCCCCCACTCCCACCTACCTTCTGGGCCCACAGAAACTCCATCACAGTCTGTGTGCTCACATGGAGCCTGGATGCCCTGCCCTGTCCTACACTGATTTTTTTTCTCTTTTTTTCTTTTTTGCTTTCTTTTTTCTGGTGATTAGTTTGCTTGTATGTGTCTGTTTTAAAACAACTAATATTATTAATACTTTTGTCTTTTTTATTATTATTCTTAATCTTCCCCTACCACGTCCTAGTTTTCAGCACTTTTTCTTTTCCCTGTGCCTGGTTGAAATTTTTTTTTTTTTTTTAATTTAAGGTTTTTTTTTTTTCTTTCCCCTTTTTTTCCCATGATTAACCCTGTTGCTTGTTTCTCTTTTTGCATTTTTCCCATGTTTTTCTTCATTTATTATTCTCTTTCTCTACTTTTTTTTCTTAGTGCCCTATACCCAGATATTGCAGGTTTTCTTGTTTTTTGGTTACTGTTCCTGGCTGATTACATAGTGTGTTTTTCATTCATGGACTTTTAGTTTTTTAATGGTTATTCAATTGTAATTTGTGTCCAACTGAGTGGGAGATAACAACAGTCTCCATTAAAACACAATTATACCTGCAACTTCACTTACTGAGCAAGAGCCACTAACTCCTTATCCACCAATGAGCCAATGATAAAAAAAGACCAAGAAGAGCCTGAATCACCCTGGCAGAAGCAGGATAAAGTGGTAGAAACAAGGGAGCAGGATACAGACCCAGAACATAACCTTGAGGAAGAAGCAGCACTGGAACTCTATGATCAGGAATTCAAAAGAATTATCTTTAGGTATCTTCCAAGGATTGAGAGACAGACAAAGAAAACACAGAAAAAACCTTAGAAGAATTTTGGAAGGAAATACAAGAACAAAATGACAAAATAAATGGAAAATTAGAAATGATTCTAAGTCTACAGATAGAAACCCAGAAGATTAATGCTAAATTGTCAGAAATAGATAACATGTTGGAAGGGCAAAGGAGAAGAATTGATGCGATGGAAGACAGAATTAATGAGATGGAAGACAAATACCTGAATACTTCTTTGAAAAAGGATCAGTCAGAAAAAAAAATCAAAACAAAATGAAGAAAGCCTAAGGTTCATGTGGGATATCATCAAAAGGAATAACTTACGTGCCATTGGAATTCCAGAACAGGAAGAGAAAAACAAAACCACTGAGAAAATTGTCCAAGATTT
>NW_006921740.1:8197802-8207870 GCF_000298275.1 Orycteropus afer afer
TCAGGGGGCAGGAGTGTATGGAGGGATGGACACTGGGAAGAGGTAACTATGGGGAGGAAGTGGGAGGGGAGCTGTTGCATTGTGGTAAACTGTGGTTCATGACATGAGACAAAGTATATGTGAACTACTGTATGGAAAGTGAATTTGCTCTGTAAATCTTCACCCAAATCACAATTAAAAAAACAAAAAAAGAAAAGAGAGAATACAAATAACATGAATGAGTAATAAATTGTGTGACATAACAAGAGAACTAACAGAAATAAAAAAAATAATATCAGGATACTATGAAGAACTATACTCCAACAAACTTGAAAGTCTAGACAAAATGGACAGATTTCTAGAAACAGACTATTTATCTAAACTTACAAAGACTGAGGTGGGAAAATTGAACAGATCCATAACAAAAGAAGAAATTGAACAGGTCATAAAATTTTTACCAACAAAAAAAGTCTTGGCCCAGATGGTTTCACTGGAGAATTCTAACAAAGTTTCAGAGAAAAATTGACACCAATTCTACTCAAACTATTCCAGAACATAGAAAAGGATGGAATCCTTTCAAAGTCATTTTATGAAGCAGGCATTACCTTGATACCAAAAACCAGGCAAAGGCCTCACTAAAAAAGAAAACTACCAACATTACTCATGAATATTGATGCAAAGATCAACAAAATTTTGTCCAATAGGCTCCAACAACATATTAAATAATAATAATAATAATACATTATGACCAAGTAGTGTTCATATCAAGTATGAAAGGGTGGTTCAACATTAGAAAAACAATCAGTGTCTTCTGTCACATAAGTAAAATAAAGGAAAAGAATCACAGGATCATATCAAGAGATATAGAAAAGCCCTTTGATAAAATCCAACATCCATTTCTGATAAAAACTCTCAGAGAAATAGGAATAGAAGGGAAATTCCTCAACATAATAAAGGGCATATATACAAAACCAACAGCCAACATTATTCTCAAAGGAGAGACTAGAATCATTCCACTTGCAAACGGGAACCAGACAAGGATGTCCTCTCTCCACTTTTATTCAACATTGTATTGATAGTCCTAGCCAGGGCAATAAGACAAGAAAGGGAAATCAAAGGCCATCCAAATTGGTAAGGAAGAAGTAAAACTATCCCCAGTTACTGATGATATGATCCTATACATATAAAACCTGAGAGATTTGCAAGAAAATTACTGAAACTAATTGAGACATTTACCATAGTAATAGGATACAAGATCAATATACAAAAATTGGTAAGATTCCTGTACACTAGCCAAAAGATTGTTGGAAAGGATATAAAGAAATCAATACCATTTACAATTTGTTCTTGTTGTTGTTATTGTTATTTGCCATTGAGTTGGACCTGACTCATAGTGACCTCTCCTTGAGTTTCTGAGGCAGTATGACTACGGAAGTAGATTGCCTAACCTTCCTTCCGAGGAGTGGAGTGGCTGGTGGGTTTGAACCACCAGCCTTCTGGTTAGCAGTCAAGTGACACAATGACTACCAAAAAATAAAATACTTGGAAATAAATCTTACCAGGGACACAAAAGACCTGTACAAAGAAAACTGTGCAAGACTACCCCAGGAAATCATAAGAGATCTACATAAATGGAAGAACATACCATGTTTGTGGATAGAAAAATTGAACATTGTGAAAATGTCAGTACTACCCAGAGTAATCTATACATTCAATGCAATCTCAATCCAGATTCCATCAACATTCTTTAAAGACATGGGAAAACCAATCACTCAAAAAAGCAGCTGTGGGCAGGGCATGTAATTCCAAACAAAATTCCTGATGTCTCAAAAAGTAACTGGGAGCAAGCTCCTGTTCCCTGAAAAATAGTCCCTCCTGTCCCATAAGCGAGCTGGATGAAGGCTACCTGGTGTCAGAAGAAGTTCCAGCTGGCAAAAGTGGCTGGGAAGAAGGTACCTAGGGTTGGGACCTGTTCCTGCTTGCCGAAAAGACACTTGGTTTCAGGGTGCCCAGATTAGCATGGAATTCCTTTGGGTCCAGAAGCTGCATGGAAGTTGGGGATGGTCACACCTCCATTTTCCAAGAGGGTGTGGGGTACAAGGGTAACAAGAGAAATATCTCACCTTTCCAGTCATCAGCCCCCAGTGTTATTGCTTATGCTGTCCTCAGCAAGCAGAGGCTATTCTTAGGTTGCTGCCTGGATAGGAAAACCATTTGCAAATATTCAAAATGGCTGTGTCACCAGGACAGCCAACCATCCACACAGTTCTGTTTGTCTCCTTATTCTCTGTTTTCCTTTCTAGTCATCAGTCACCAGTGTGTTTGTCCATGCAGCCCTTGGCAAACAAAGATGATTCTTTGGTTACTGTTCAGATAGTAATGCCACTTGTAAATACACAAATTTTCCATGCCATCAGGACAGCTGATAGTCTGCAGTACCATTTCTCTCCTTATTCACTGTTTTCATTCAAGTTCTTCCATTAGTTGGTGTTTAATCCACTTCTTTAACCTTCCTTTAAAAGCTCAGGGTTCCAGGATTATCTTTTGTTTTTGTTTCAACTGGTTCATTGTTTTGTTGTTATAGAGGGTCTGTGTAGCTTGTCTGCCTATTCTGCCCTCTTGCTGGAAGTTTGTGTTTCATTTTATTTTTGACAACTTCCAATTTTCCTACATTCATATTTCATACATACCACGTTCTGATTCTTAATGGAAGTCTACAGCTGTTTTTTTCTCATTTTGAGTCACAACCCATCAGCAAATGAAGATCCCAAAAGGTTGACTCAACTTTGAGGTGGTAGTTCTTCTCCAGTTGTGTTTTTAATGCTTTCCAACCTGAGGCCCCCATCTTCCAACACTATATCAGACAATGTTTCATGGCTATTCATAAAGTTTTCCATTTAATATATCAGCAGTTCACTGCTATTCATAAGGTTTTCAGTGGCCAATTTTTTTTTTCAAAATTGGATGGCCCTGCCCTTCTTCCCAGTCTGTCTTAGTCTGGAAGCTCCAGTGAAACCTGTCCATCACAGATGACCCTGATGATATTTGAAATACCAGTGGCATAGCCTCTAGCCTCACAGCAACACACAAGCTACCACAGTACAATAAATTCACAGACAAGTGGTGGTCTATATATAAGGAGAGATGTATCTGAAGACAATGGCTCACATGGTTGCAATGGTTAGTAAGTCACTGTGGATGAGATGTCAGGCTGTTGCTGGAGGCATCTCCTGTTTCAAGTAGCTTCAGCAGCTGATGAACCCAAGATAGGCAGGTCAGACAGCAGGCTGCTGGCTGGCTCACAGACTGCTGAGACTAATGAATACCAAAATCAGCAGATACCACAGAAGATCTCTGGCTTAAGTCCCAAGAACCCAAGAATGCAGGATCCAGAACAAGCAAAAAGCCAGACAGCTTTGCCAGAACATCCATCTATATATTAGATGCAGACCATATTTCTGAGTAAATTCCCTTTCAACTAATTGGATGCTCATAGCAGATGTCCTCATGGAGGTGATTCCATTGTATCTGATTATAAAATAGAGAATGTTTACATAATTACCTAATTGCCAAACCACTAATAATCTGGCCCAGCCACTGTGACATACAACCTTTATATCACACCACAGTTTAAATGCATCAATTCTTCACTCTTCCTTATTCATGGCTCAGCTTTAGCATGTATGTGAAGAGATTGGAAATACTACGATTTAAGCCAAGTGCACTTTAGCCCTCAGGACAACATCTTTGCTCTTTAACACTCTAAAGAAGACTTTTGCAGAAAATTTGTCCCATGCAATATGTCATTGGATTGTTTGACTGCTTCTTCCATGGGTTTTGACTGTGGATCCAAGTAAAATGAAACAGTTTCATTCTTTTCTCCACTTATTATTACGTTGCTTATTGGTCTAGTTGTGAGAATTTTTGTTTTCTTTATGTCAATGTGTCATTCATTCTGAAGTCTGTAGTATTTGATATTCATTAGTAAGTGCTTCAAATCCTCTTCACTTTCAACAAACAAAATGGTATCTTCTTCACATTGCAAATTGTCAATAAGTCTTCCTTCAATCCTGATACCACATTCTTCTTCATATACTCCAGCTCTTTGGAGAAGATGAGAACCTCATAAATCAGATATCAAAGAGACAAGGTTCAAATCCCCATTCTGCCACATTTAGGTGTGACTGTTGGAAAGTTACTATTCTTCTCTGAGTATTCAGAGGCAAAGCCTCAAGAATTGAAAGAGAAGAATGGTTTTATTTTATGGTTTGATTTTAACAAGTCTTTACTTTCAATCACATTTCTACACATGGTTAATCTTGCATTAAGGTGTTACACAAATGAAATTTTTAATAATCCTTTAATAAGAATTATCTAAACCTGAAACAATACTCCAGCATTAAAAAGCAACTTATAAATCTCTTTATTTCACTTTGCGTAACAATGATTAAAGCAGTGTGGCTTACTTCTGTGGAAAATTGGAAAATAGCCTTTCTCTGTTGTTCTGCTCTCCATTTATTTTGAATACAGAATAATGGAAAAGATTAATCCTGCTCAATTTATAGTGCTGCATTATTACCTAGAACTTCTTTTTTAAAGTGTGTTATAATTACGTTTCAACATTCCATAGACAAATGGCTTAACTACAGGGATTTATGCTAAGTCATGTTAGTGGGGAGGAAAAAAAATTACTGTGGTTTTAATTATATTACTTCCCGTTATATTTAGAGATTATTTTCTCTAGTGGGTACCAAGGATCTGAAAAGCATTCAACAGTTAGGGAAAAATAAAACAAAAAACTAAAATTAATAACAAAAGTCAATAAAATGTCCTAAACAGGGTTTTCTGTGTAGAAGAATGAACTCTAAATTTACATTAGCTGCAATTTATGATGTAAATTTAGTTAGTTATACCTGGCCAATATGGGCTGTTTCTGGATCAAAATACATGATTTTAGCATAACTATTTTTTCATCATCACCACCTAGTAATATTTCCTGTAAATCAATTCCCATGATCACTTATGTGAATTAGAATATTATAAATCCATACAAAAGATGACACTTATGATGGAAAGGTTTTATCTTTCAAAATCAGAGAACACATATGTATCATCTTTCCTTAGGCCAAGAAGATGCTGTTAAACCTTATTCTATGAATAATTCTGATGAAAACCTGCAGGTTCATTTTGTCTTTTGAATTTCTTCACTTTGTGACATAGTTTTATTTAGTATATTTTCCAAATGGCTGTAAAACCAAACCAAAGTCACTGCTGTCAAGTCAATCCCCCTCATAGTGACCCCTCCTTGGGTTTCTGAGGTATCTCTACAGAAATAGATTGCCCAATTTTCCTTCCAAAAAGTGTGGCTGGTGGGTTTGAACTGCCAACCTTCTGGTTAGCAGTCAAATGCCTTAGACACTATGCCACCAGAGCCCTTGAGTGGCTATAGTAGGATTATTTATATCTCCACTCTTTCAAACATTATTTTTTCAGATTTTGCTTAGATTCTTTTTTTTTTGTTGTTGTTACTAATGATTGGGTTGTATGAAAAAGAAGAAAATTGTTGAATTAATGAGCATAAGAATAAGTTTAGAGATGTAAAATTTTGCTTTTATATCGTTGCAAAAAATGTGGGTAAAAATAAGAACTTTTGTTTCAAAAAATTCAATTTCAACTTATATAAGCTTTTGGGGGCACTTTTGAGTATGCAGTGGTGCACTGTCAATAATAGATCCAGGATAACAGGCTTTATTCAGAACCATCCTATGACCAAAATAAATAAATAAAACAAGCAAAGAAAAAACATCAGAGTTGATTCTGACTCATGGTGGCCCTATAAGACAGAGTAGTACTGTCCCATTGTGGTTTCAGGGCTACAATCTTTACTGAAACAGACTGTTACATCTTTCTTCCCTGGAGTGGCAGGTAGGTTTGTACCACTGACCTATCTAATAGCAATCAAGTGCTGAACCAAGGTTCCACCAGGGCTGCTTAGGACTGTCGTAGCCAAACTGGATTCACAGTCACCCGTTTTTATGCTCCTTAATCCATTAAGTTCAATTTTATGATTACTTATTAAGCTGTCTTGTCTTTTTTTTTTTTTTTTTTGCATTTGAAAGTGATGATATTCCTCAAAGGTGATATTATTTTTCTTTATATTCCATCATATTTCCCATAGTGACTTGCATATAGCACATGCTCAGTTAACTCTTTCTTAATAAATGGAGGCATGTCTGAGTAGATATTCACATCCTCTACTGCAGTGTAACCAATATGACACATGACCAAATTTCATTTTCACATGGTGAGCAGCTTCTGATATCTCTTCTTTTTCTATTCTAAATGCTGATTACTCTCTAGAATCTGTCCTCATTCTTCATCTTAAATTCACTTAAGAATAATATTTTTGTATTTTGCTCTATAAATAGGTATATATTATACTTGGTTTCCTGTTGTATAGCATATAAGATCATATCCTAGGCACATCAGTTATACTACATCAAATCCTTGCTAAATTCTGTGAAACAATTTCTGTTTCTTATTGAAATTATAACTGATTCAGTTCATGAAATATATAATAGTGAAGAAATACTCACTTTTCAATTATTTAAGACCATTTGAAAAATTCTAGAATTAAAAGGAAAAAAATCATATTAGATAATGCTTAGGTCAACTGCCTTACTTTTGGATGAGTAAGGTAAGATGCTTAAAAATTAAGATTACTTATCCTAGTTCAATTACTAGTAGAACAGAGACTCATACCATTAAATCAAACAGATTTAGATTTTCAACATGTATATGTGTATTGTGAAGAGGCTTATAGAATAAAATAAAATAATCTTCGTGACTAATGAATTACCTGCAATGATCAGAAGCCTGACTATAAAATTAAATCTTATATTTTTTAGATGAATAAGAAGCCATCTCTAGCATACAGTTTCAATTCCCATGGTTCCCTTATAGTCTCAAGAAAGCTATTGAATTTCCCTCTATTTAAATATCAGGCAAGAAGAAGGGAAACAACAAGGAGGAAAGATAGCAACTATACTATTTAATAGTTTCAGCAGAGCTTCTAGACTAAGACAGACTAGGAAGAAAGAAGGGGCCATCCACTTCTCAAAGAACTGGCCAATGAAAACCTTATGAATAGTGCTGAAACACTGTCTGATATAATACTGGAAAACTATGAATATGTCCGAAGCATTGTCTGATATAGTGGAAGAAGATGATCCCCTCAGGTTCAAAGGTCAAAGCAGAGTTGACTTCAATTACATGGATGGATCAAGACTTCAGGACTTATGTTTGCTGATGGGGCATGACTCAAAATAGGAACAAACAGCTGAAAATATCTGTTAATAATCAGAATGTGGAATGTAGAAGTATGAATGTCCTACCATTGAATGCTGTCAAAAATGAAAGGGAATGCATAAAGATCCTAGGCATTAGTGAGCTAAAATGGACTATTCTCTAAATGATCTACTATGCCAGGAATGATAACTTGAAGAGAAATGATGTCACATTCATATTCACCAAGAATGTTTCAAGCTCTATGCTGAAGTACAATGCTATTAGTGATTGGATAATATCCATACACATATAAGGAAAGCCAGTTAATAGTACTATTATTCAAATCTATGCACCAACTACTAAATTCAAAGACAAGGAAACTGAAGATTTTTTAACAACTTCTGCAGTCTGAAATTGACCAAACATTCAATCAAGATGTATTGATTATTACTGGTGATTGGAAGGAGAAAGTTGAAAATAAAGAAGACTTACAGGTAGTGGAAAAACATGGCCTTGGTGATAGAAATGAGGACTGAGATCACATGGTTGCTCTGGTGATGCAGTAGAATTGTGCAAGACCTACATCTTATTCATTGCTATACCTTTTTCCAATGACATAAATGGTGGCTATACACGTGAATCTCAAGAGGTGGAATACACAGAAATCAAATCAACTATATCTGTGGAAAGAGGCAATGGAGAAGCTCAATACTTTCAGCCAAAATAAGGCCAGGAGCTGACTGTGGAACAGACCATTATTCAGTCATATACAAAGTTGAAGCTGAAGACAAGTCCATGAGAGCCAAAACATGACCTTGATCATATACCATCTGAATTTAGAGACCAGCTGAAGAATAGATTTAATGCATCATATACCAATGGCCAAAAACTAGACAAATTAGGGAATAGCATCAAGAATATCATCCATAAGAAAGCAAAAGGTAATTAAAAAGAGGAAAGGAAGAAAGGACCAAAGTGGATGACAGAAGAAACTCTGAAACTTGCTCTTGAATGGATAGTAGCTAAAGCAAATGGAAGAAATGACAAGATAAAAGAGCTGAAGAGAAGATTTCAAAGACCAGCTCGAAAAGATAAAATTAATTATTATAATGAAATGTGAAAAGACCTGGAGTTAGAAAACCAAAGGGGAAGAAAATGCTTGGCATTTCTCAAGCTGAAAAAACTGAAGAAAAAATTTAAGCCTTGAGTTGCAATATTGAAAGATTCTATGGGCAAAATATTGAATGATACAGTAAACATCTAAAAAAGATGGAAGAAATACAGAGTCACTGTACAAAAAAGAATTGGCTGATGTTCATCTATTTCAGGAGGTGTCATATGATCAAGAACCAACAGTGTGGTATGTTCTGGTTACCTAGTACTGCTCTGACAAGAAATATACTACAAATGGGATAGCTTAAACAAACAGGAGTTTATTCTCTTACAGCTTGGGAAGCTAGAAGTCCATGTTCAAAGTGCCAGGCTCTAGGGTGGGTGAAAACCCCTAGACCTTGGGCTTTAGCTCTTCCTCTTGCTCCCTGCCCACTGAAGCTAGAGGCATCTCTTCACTCAGGCAGCTGCTGGCTGCTGAGGCTAACAAGCTGAAGGTCGACAAATAAAATGGCACAGTCCAGATGTTACCAAACAACACAGCAGGCCATTAATTCAAGTCCACTGAAAGTCCCAAGGTTGGCAGAACGTGGCAGTCTGCTAAACAGCGACACAGCTACATGCAAGGTTCAAGTGTGCAATAGCTAGAGACCATTCCCAAAGCTGCTTCTTATATATGGGAAGCAGACCACATAACCAAAACAGCTACTCAGCTGCTCCAATAGATTCCACCATGGACTTAATTACCAACCTTGCCTTGGGGAATAACTACATTCAGTTGTAGTAGCATAGTGCCTAAGACACTTGGCTGCTAACCAGAAGACTGGCGGTTCAAACCCACCAGCCACTCCTCGGAAGGAAGTTTGGGGAATCTACTTCCATAGTGATACTGCCTCGGAAACCCAAGCAGGGGTCGCTATGAGTCGGGGACGACTCGACGGCACATAACAACAACAAAAACAAATCTATATTCAGAAAGCAAAACATTCCCAAAAGTCTCTATGAGACTTCCATTTGTATCTTACTGTCCGCATGACTTAAATAAGCATGGAACATAGAGACTTCTTTTTCAATATTGTTATTTTTTTATTTTTTTAAATTGTGATTTGGGTGAAGGTTTACAGAGCAAATTTACTTTCCATACAGCGGTTCACATATACTGTCTCATGACATTGACCACAGTTTACCACAATGCAACAGCTCCCCTCCCACTTCCTCCCCATAGTTACCTCTTCCCTGTGTCCATCCTTCCATGCACTCCTGCTCCCTGAGCTATCTCTCTGTGCATAAGCAGCCCTTCTTTCTCCCATGATTGTTCTCTCCATGGAGTGTATCTACTTGAGGTAAATATTCAACTCATATGCTTGTTCAATAGGCTCTATCAGACCAGCAAACTTGCCCCCCCCTCTTTTTTTTCTCTCCAAATGATTTTGAGTTTTGTTCCACATTGTTCTCCCTCTCTATCAGGGATCTCCTTCATAGATCCCCTTCCAAGTGGATGACAGTAGTAGCCGGGCACCATCTAGTTCTTCTGGTCTCATAGTCATATAGGCTGCAGATAAGATGGTTTACCAGTTGCTAGGACTAATTGTTTCCATGAATTTTGGTTTTCTTCATTCTTCTTTGCTCTTGATTAGGAGAGACCCATCGTTGCATCTAGATGGCAGCTTGCTAGCTTTTAAGATCCCAGTC
>NW_006921740.1:8215833-8217086 GCF_000298275.1 Orycteropus afer afer
TGGAGATTAAGAGTTTTTTAGATAAAAATGTTGTATAAAAGATTTTAGGTTGTGTTGGCATGTTCAGGAGATAGGAAATTGGGGTTTAAACAGGAACTGTGTAGGGTTTTTTAAATGTAGGAGGGTGATGAGAGGTAATGGATGGGGAAGTGGTATTTTACACGCATAGACTAACAAGGTCAGGGGACATGAGGAAAGTTGGTGTCTGTGAGGAGGTAGTGGTCAGTGATAGTAGAAGTGAGGCAGAGTAATCTTGAGTTTAGGTTAAAGTGGTCTTAATTTTTGTGAGGAAATTTTGTCTTAAAAGGGGGTTAGGGCAGGTTGGTATAATGAGAAATGAGTGTGAGAGAATTTTGTTATTTATTAAGTAGGGCCTGTTGTGGGGGGGTTTGAGGGTTGCCCATTAATTCCCATAACAGAGACTAAGGAAGGGAAACATGTTTCCGAGAAGGAGGAGAGTACAGATAGGCAGCCCCCATAATAATTAAAAAGGAGATTGACTTACCCGCTACCTTGATAGTGACCCTGGGCTCAGCTAGAGTGATTGGGGTTGTTGAGTCCGGACTCTTTCAGTAGTCAGTGGCCAGGCCCAAGATTGTCGACAGCAGGGTAGTGCACGGGGAGGATGGCCCTCCGTGCTTTGACACAGAGGGTCAGTCACTCTTCCAATGTCCTTTCAAACCACACGCTGGACATGGGCCGGAGGTCAGTCCAGGTTGAGGGCAGGATTTGGCTCAGTGCCCTTCCTTACCGCACTTGAAGTAGGATTGGGGAGCTGCCAAGGAAGGAGGTCTTCTGTCACTATGTGCTGGCCTCAGGGCCGCTAGTAAGGCATTGGCCTGTAAGGCAGCCTTCTGGTGGGCCCTGGCTTCCCTATTTGCTTTTGCTTTCTCCTCTTGGGTATTAAAGACTTTAAAGGTCATATTTACTCAGTCTCCAATGGGAGTTTGGGGTTTCTCTTTAGTCTTTTTTTTTTAGTTTCTTTCTAATGTTAGGAGCTGATTGGGTTATGAAATGAGTGGCTAGGACTGTGGCTCCAGCCAGAAAGGAAAGGTCTAGATGGGTAAATTGGGTAAGGGCTTTGGTTAATCGGTTCAGGAAGGTGGCTGGGTTCTTATCTGGAAGTTGGGTACTGTTTTGGAGTTTGTTAAAATTAACTGTTTTATGAGAGACAGCTTGCAGACCTGTCAGGAGGCATTGGAGCATTTTATTTTTGTGGGATCTCTGGTGCGTTTGGACTGGGTGTCTGGAGA
>NW_006921740.1:8218031-8218696 GCF_000298275.1 Orycteropus afer afer
CCACGATTTTTCTGGGGTTCCTGGAACCCTGTGCCAGTGATGCAGAAAACTCCGGAACAAAACTCAGACCTTTGGGCAAGTCAATTCTCCAAAAGCAGTCCACAGGAGATATTAAAAGAGGAAAATAATTACACTGGAAACATGTCCCAAGGACCAGTCAGATGCCCAGTTGTCCGCTCCCTTCTTGGGGATTTAAGTGAGTCTTTGGCTAAGGGGTCTCTGTATAAACCCCGGAGCGGAGGGCAGAGCCACACCGTTATGCCGATCTGACTTCACACAGAAATCAACTGAGGGCCCACTCAGGCTCCACGACCTAGATCTTGGAGTGTCACAGAAACATTCACACAACTTTTTAATCAGACGCAGACAGGTTACAACAGAAATAATTTAAATTGTCTGGTAGTAGGCACTGGTTCATTGCCCAGAGCCAAAAAATTAAAATGGCCCACAGGATGGAGGACAACAGAATATAAAATGTATGTCCTCTGGTGGGCATTGAGTAAAGGGTAAGATGTGACTCACCGGTGGTGGATGCAGGGGGCCAGAATTCCCTGGTCCGGAGGGAAGAGGGAGAAGGGGAGTAAGAATTCCCTCAAGTTCTACTCCTCTTCCTGGGGTTCGGCACCAAATGTAAGGTCACAGTAAGGAGAAGAGGATGCACAAAA
>NW_006921740.1:8221106-8260681 GCF_000298275.1 Orycteropus afer afer
GGAACTCCCCTATTATCATTATTTTTTATGATGATAATTTGTTTTATTTTCAATGAAAGCTTACATAGTAGAGAAGATCCCCAGTCAACAATTTCTACACAACTTTGCTTGCTGAAAGTGAAGAAACACTTACTGATGAAGATTAAAGATTACAGTCTGCAGTATGGATTACACCTCAATATAATGAAAACAAAAATCCTCACAACTGGTCCAAAAAACAGCTTCACAATGGATGGAGAAAAGATTGAAGCTGTGAAAGACTTCATATTACTTGGTTCTACAATCAACACTAGTAGAGGCAGCAGTCAAGACATCAAACGACATATTGCATTGGGAAAATCTTCTGCAGAATACCTCTTTCAAGTGATGAAGAGCAAAGATGTTTCCTTGAAGACTAAGGTGCACCTAACCCAAGCCATGGTATTTTCAATTGCCTCTTAAGCATGTAAGAGTTAGTCAATGAATTAAGAAGACGGAAGAAGAGTTGATGCTTTTGAATTATGGTGTTTGAGAAGAATGCTAAGAGTACCATGAACTGCTAAAATGACTAGTAAATCTGTCCTGGAGGAAGTCCAGCTGGAATGCTCCTTGGAAGTGAGAATGCCCAGATTTTGTCTTGTCTACTTTGGTCATTTTGTCAGGAGGAACTACTCCCTGGAAAAGAACATCATGCTTGGTAAAGTGAAGGGTCAATGAAAAAGGGGAAGGCTCTCAATAAGATGGATTGCCTAGGTGACTGCAACGATGGGCTCAGGTATAGAAAGGATCATGCGGCTGGCACAGGACCAGTCAGTGTTTCTTTCTACTGTGCATAGGGTCTCTATGAGTTGGAGATGACTCGAGGGCACCTAACAACAGCAACATTTTTTATGATGATACTTTGTTG
Source organism: Orycteropus afer afer (assembly GCF_000298275.1). Lineage (NCBI taxonomy): Eukaryota > Metazoa > Chordata > Mammalia > Tubulidentata > Orycteropodidae > Orycteropus > Orycteropus afer. Next base: position 8,221,993 of record NW_006921740.1, read on the forward strand.
TATTTTCAATGAAAGTTAACACAGCAGAGAAGGTTCCCATTTAACAATTTCTATACAAATTGTTCAGTTACATTCTTTATAATGTGTGAGTATCCTCAATATTTTCATTCTTTATATTCTGTTTCCAGTAATCTAGCTCTTTTTCTTCTCTTTTTCCTTTTAAAGTAATTGTTGATATTTTGGTTTCATAAAGATGATTTTTTAAAAAGATGGAAGTACTCATGGCTGATATTCTTTATTTTGTAAATGAATCTATTTTATAGATATAAGGTAACAACTAGGATAATTTCCCTTCCAAATTTAAAGACTATCTCATGGCAATAGTCTCAAGAGTCCTCTATTCTCAACCAGTCCAGTACATTACCATTTTTTTAAAAAATCAGTATTTTCTTAATAAGGAAAAAGAGGAAAGGCTATTGTTTTGGTCCCCCAAAGCTACTATAACAGACATACCACAAATGTATGACTTTAACAAACATAGATTTATTCTTTTATAGTTTAAGAGGCCAGAAGACCAAGTTCAAAGTGTCAGCTCTAGGGTTGGGTGAGGACCCTTCAACCTTGGGCTTCAGCTTTGCTTCTTGTTCCCAGCCCACCGAAGCTGGGTGCTTCTCTTAACTTAGGTTGCTGCTTGCTGCTGAAGCTGACAAAATCAAGGTTGACAAGTAAAATGGCACCATCTCAAGATTATCAATCAAGATGGCAGACCACTAGTTAAAGAGCCCCAAGACTGACAGACTACATGGCTGCTACATACAGGGTCCAAGTGTGCCAAAAAGCTCAGAGACCTTTCTCGAAGGAATCTTCTTATATAAGGAGTTCTTATATAAGGAGGTAAGTACCTAAGGTATTTGACTGCTAACCAGAGCTTGGTGGTTCAAACCCACCAGCCACTCCATGGAAGGAAGACTGGGAAATCTACTTCCATAAAGATTTACTGCCTTGGAAACCCAATGGGGGTTTCTATGAGTCAGAATTGACTCTATAGCAGTGAGTTTGACTTGGATTTTGTTTTATCTTTTTACACAGTGGAAGCAGACCACATCTCAAGGCTGCTGCTCAGCTGCTCCAGTAGATTCCACCATGGAATGGATTATCAGTCTCATCATGGGCAATAACTACGTCCAGTTGCCCAGCCACCCAAAAACTAGGCACAGCCAAGCTGACACCCCACCTTAACTACAACAGCTATTGTGTAGACATCTAGCAGTGTCTTCCACAATGGACTTAAGTAGAAAATAACTTATTACAGTATATTTTGTAGTTCTAAGTGTCTGCGGGAAATTGGACTATCAAACTCAAAGCAACTAGATCAGAAGTGACAGCCGACCAAAACTCTGGGTCATTCTAGTACAAACATCATTCCCCATATTTCTTGACAGCAGTATTTAATGATGTGACAACTTGATAGTATCCACTCCACTACTGCTTTCCTCAAGGTACCCCATTATGGATGACGCAAAACTTATTTTCCTGCAAGTTTAACCTAATACATTCAGTCAAACTTGAATGATAAACACTAAATATGATAGAGATTGAGATTTATCTTGATATGTTAATACTTTCACTGATACTTTCCTGCCATAGTTTCCTTCAGTGTTTGTATGTAATGAAATTAGTAATATAGAAATTTTGGATGCCATTGCACTACTTAATGAGTAAATATTTTAGAAGATAGAGGTTTTCCAAAGCCTTGAAAACACATTAATCAGGGATTTAACCTTGGAAATGTTTTTATGTCATGGAGAGAACACATAGCATTTGGTTTATGGAGTCAGAAGGTTCAGATGACTCTCCAGAAACTAAAGTTACTATCATGTGACCTTGAAAATATCTCCAACTGGAGTCTTCAGAAGAAAAATAGGAGGAAGTAAGTTCTCTTCACTGATTTCTCTGAAAATTAACAAACTTTATTAAATGTTACATATGTGACAAACTTGAAAGAGCCACATGCCCTTTACATGCTCTATTTTAGTTGTTGTTGTTGTTGTTGTTGTTGTTATTTGCCATCGAGTCAGCCCCAACTCATAAAAATAAAAAAAAAAGTAATTTGCAAAATGAGTACTCAGTTTCTTTTGAAGGACAGATCTACCAGGAGCCTGAGTTTTGTTTTAAATATTGCACACTTCCTCCTGTCATTCTTACTGAAACCACGTAATATTTCTGAATTTTAATTTCTTCATTGGAATAGAATTACTTGCTTCTTGTTATCACAAAAGGTATATAGTAAAACTGATGCTTCAAAAAATGAAAAAAGGGAAACCTACTGGTTGTAGGTGTTGCATATGAATTAAAGTTCAGAGTGGAAGGATAACAGGACAAAACCAAGAGAATAAAACCAAATGTAACTAGTCAAAAAAAAGACTAAAAAAATGCACTGGAAGAAACTGGTGAGTGAGAGATTGGAAAATCTGTAAAACCTTGAAGGGATGAATCGGTGACTTTAATATCAGGCAAAGAAGACAGTAGAGCAGATCAACGTCTCCACTATATTGCAACTTTGAAAGAAAAGAAAGAAAGAAACTCACTGCCACTGAGTCGGTTCCAACTCATAGTGACCTCCACTGGGCTTCCACGGCTGTAAATCTTTATGGAAATTAATTGCCTCATCTTCCTCTTGTGGAGCAACTGATGAGTTTGAACTGCCGATCTTCTGGTTAACAATCAAATGCCTTACCCACTACACCACCAGAGCCCCTTGATATTGCAGGCCTATATGGTCTTAAATGACTTGAAGAACAATGTGTATAACCATTATTTGGCTGTGTTTAGTTGAACACAGACAAAATATACTACCTGTCTTAGTCCTCTAGGGTTGCTGTAACAGAAATGCCACATGTGGGTAGCTTTAATAAGCTGAAATTTATTCTCTTACAATTCAGGAAAGTGGAAGTCCAAATTCAGAGTGCCAGTTCTCAGGGAAGACTAGGCTAGAAGTTCAAGTTCAGAGGCCTTGACCTTGAGACCTTGAGATTCAGCTTTGCCTACCAGGCCCACTGGTGCAAGCTGGAGGCTTCTGCTGACTCATGCAGCTACAGGGGTTGGGGAATTTAAGATTGGCAGGCAGAATGGTGATTGTTGGCTCACAGGCTGTAAAGGTAACAATTGCAAGATCATCAGGCAACACAACAGGTCATTGGTTCAAGTCCAGGAACTGGAGATGACAATGTGCCAAACACAGAATGCTTTCCATATATACAGTGGAAGCAGGCCATGGCATGAAGGTAACTCTCCTTCAACAGACTAACTGCTTGCAGCAGATTCCACCATGAAAGTAATTACATCACATCCAATGTCATTATGAGACATAATTACATCCAGCTGCCAAGCCTCTCAAAATCATGGCCCAGCCAAGTTAACTCACAATCTTAACTCCCAAACCCTGCCCTCCTACTTTCAAATGTGACCTCTATTTTATTAATTAAGTGAAAGAGGTGATGAAAAAGAAACATCAAAAGAGAATTGTATGACACAGCAAAGATAGTGAGGTAGTTAAGGTTGTATGTCAACTTGATTGGGAAAGGATATGGAACTTGAAAGAATCCTATATTTGGTTCATGAGTCTTCATCTCCAGTTCCTGAACCTGAGCCAGTGGTCTGCTGTGTTGCATGCTGATCTTGGGATTGTTGCCTTCACAGCCTGTGAGCCAACAATCTGCCATTTTACCTGCTGATTTGGACTGATCAGCCTTAGCAGCCAGTAACTGTGTCAGTCAGGAGAAGCCTCCAGCTTCCTACAGTGGGCCTGGAAAGCAAAACTGAAGCCCAAGGTCAAGGGGTGTCCATGCAGCCTCTAGAGATGGCACTCTAAATTTGGACTTCTAGATCCTAAACTGTAAGAGAATAAATTTCTGTTTGTTGAAGCCATCAACTTGTGGTATTTCTGTTATAGCAGTGCTAGAGAACTAAGACACAAGGCTTCACCATACTTCATATTTCATCATCTTACAGTCCCCAGGCAGAGTAAACAGAGGTGTGAACAGGCAGTTCCCAGGGGTGTGAAGAAGATCTGTTCCAAAATGTCTTTAAGAATTTGTAGGGAAGTTAGACTAGGTGTGTATGTTTTGTGTTTAACCTTATTTTATTGCAGGAATGGGAAGCAAACCTTTCCATGACATAAAAGTTCTATGTGCAGCAACTGAAAGTGATTGTGTTAAACTATTTGTTGCAAGTACTATTGGTTGAATTTTCTCAAAGCAAGACTTCAAACTGGTTCTTTCTGGCTTAGTCATGAGAGGAAGATTAAAGATGGTGGTTCTCTGCTCAAAGATGGCAGTTAACCACACTACTTTGTATTTGTGAGGCCATTCTCAGTACTGTCAATAATGCAATTTCACACATCTGACTTCCGAAAGGGCTCAGTATGCTTCTTCTGAGTCTCCCATTCGAGAGTTTTGATCTGTAATTTTACCCATTCTGGTTACCATGACAAATCACCCAGATTTTATAAATTAATATCAATTCCTTTCTCACTTCATCCACCATGACAGAATCCGTTTGAATTAGTTTTAAGCTCTACTTAAAGAGCAGGTAGTAGTTGTCTGTATGTTGGATGTTCATTCCCTGTACTACCATCTCGCCAAATATTATAGCTTCCATTTTATTCTGCCCTTTATCTACCATAATCTTTATCTGCAGAGGCTCATTTTATTGGATTATGTTTTTCTGCTTTGGGTTTATCAGATCAAAATCTGAACTTTTAGGACACTGGCATTGTCTGGAGGCTAAAAAGAACAAGGTTTTGTGTGTATGACCCAATCCAAGAGATCTGTTAACATATATTATGGTAAATAATTGATTGGAAGGGCAATATTTCTATTGATATGAGAAGAATATTGTGTCAGTATTTGATTGTGGTTTTCCTGATATTTATACTGTTATACAGAGAGAAATGGGAAACCTCTGAAATTTGTGTATTTGTTGTTTGTTAGCTAACTTTTGTTAAGTAAGTGCCTATTGTTCATCTGACAATTGTGTTAAAATCATTAAATATACTGTTGTTGTTGTTAGGTGCCATTGAGTTGTTTCCAACTCATAGCGACCCCATGCACAGCAGAACGAAACACTGCCCAACCCCATGCCAGCTTGATGATCCCAGCTATACCTGAGCCCATCATCACAGCCACTGTGTCAATCCATCTCGTTGAAGGCCTCCCCCTCTTTTGTCGACCCTCCACCCTACCAAGCATTGACATCCTTCTCCAGGGAATGGTCCCTTCTGAAAACATGACCAAAATAGGTGAGACAAAGTCTGGCCATTCTTGCTTCCAAGGAGCATTCTGGCTGCACTTCCTCCAGGACAGATCTGTTAGTTCTTTGAGCAGTCCATGGTACTTTCAGCATTCTTTGCCAGCACCACAACTCAAAAGCATCAACTCTTCTTCGGTCTTCCTTATTTATTGCCCAGCTCTCACATGCATATGACGTGATTGGAAATGTCATGGTTTGTGTCAGGTGCACCTTAGTCCCCAAGGAGGCATCCTTGTTCCTCAGCACTTGAAACAGTTCCTTCATGGTTGACTTTCCCAATGGTACACATCGTTTAATGTCCTGACTGCTGCTTCCATTGGCATCGATTGTAGAACCAAGCAACGTGAATTCTTTGACAACCTCAATCTTCTCTCCATTTATTGTGATGCTGCTCATTGGTCCAGTTGTGAGGATTTTTGTTTTCTTTATATTGAGACATAATTCATACTGCAAACTGTATTCTTCAACCTTCATCAGTAAGTGCCTCAAATCATCCTCACTTTCAGCAAGCAAAGTTGTATCATCTGCATATCTCAGGTTGTTAATGATTCTTCCTCCAATCCTGATGCCACATTTTTCTTCATATAGTCCAGCTTCTCAGACTTCTATAGCTCAGCATATAGATTGAACAAGTATGGGGAAAGGATACAATGCTGACACACTCCCTTCTTGATTTTAAACCATGTAGTGTCCCCTTGTTCCATTTGAACGACAGACTCCTAGTCAAGGTACAGTTTCCTCGTGAGTACAGTAAAGTGTTTGGGAATTCCCATTCTTCTCAATGTTATCCATAATTTGTCATGACACACACAATCAAATGCCTTTGCATAGTCAATAAAACACAACTAAACATTTTCCTGGTATCCTTGGCCTTGAGCCAAGATCCATCTGAAAACAGCTGTGCTATCCCTTGTTCCACATCCTCTTTGGAATCCAGCCTGCACCTCTGGAAGTTCTCTGTCAATATACTGCTGCAACCGTTTTTGAATTATCTTCAGTAAGATCTTACTTGCGTGCGATTTTAATGATATTGTTCGATAATTTCCACATTCTGTGGGAACACCTTTCTTTGGAATGAGTACAAATATGGATCTCTTCCAGTCAGTTGGCCAGGTAGCTGTCTTCCAAATCTCTTGCCATAACTGAGTGAGTGCCTCTAATGGGGCATCCGTTTGTTGAAATATCTCAATTGGTATTCCGTCAATTCCCGGAGCTTTGTTCTTTGCCAATTCTTTCATTGCAGCTTTGACTTTCTCCTTCAGTACCATTGGTTCTAGATCATATGCCACTTCCTGAAATTGATGAAGATTGACCAGTTCTTTTTGGTACAGTGACTCTGTGTATTCCTGCCATCTTCTCTTGATGTTTCCTTCATCATTCAATATTTTGTCCATAAAATCTCTCAATATTGCAACTTGAGGTTTAAAATTTCCTCAATTCTCTCAGCTTGAGAAATGTTGAGTGTGTTCTTCCCTTTTGGTTTTCAAACTCTAGGTCTTTGCACATTTCATTATAGTAACTGGTTTTGTCTACTCGAGCTGCTCTTTGAAATCTTCTGTTCAGCTCTTTTATCTTGTCATTTCTTCTTTTGGCTTTAGCTACTCTCTGCTCAAGGGAAAGTTTCAGAGTCTCTTCTGTCATCCATTTTGGTCTTCTCTTCTTTTGTCATCTTTTTAGTAATTTCTTGTTTTCTTCATGGATAATGTTCTTGATATCCTCCCGCACTTCTTCTGGTTTTCGGTCACTGGTGTTCAACACATCAAATCTATTCTTTAGATGATCTCTAAATTCAGGAGGGATATATTCAAGATCATATTTTCACTCTCTTGGACTTGTTTTAATTATCTTTAACTTCAAGTTGAACTTGCGTATAAGCAGTGGATGGTCTGTTCCACAATCAGCTACTGGCCTAGTTTTGGCTGAAGATATTGAGCTTTTCCATCTCCTCTTGCCACAGATGTAGTCAATCTGATTCCTATGTGTTCCATCTGGTGAAGTACATGTGTAGAGCTGCTGTTTATGTTGTTGAAAAAAGGTGTTTGCAATGAAGAAGTCGTTGGTCTTGCAAAATTCTACCATGCGAGTTCCAGCATTATTTCTGTCACCAAGGCCAAATTTTCCAATCACCGATGATTCTTCTCTGTTTCCAACTTTTGAATTCCATTCACCAGTGATAATTCACACATCCTGATTGCATTTTTGGTCAATTTCAGACTGCAGAAGTTGATAAAAATCTTCAATTTCCTCATCTTTGGCTTTGGTGGTTGGTGCATAAATTTTAATAATAGTCATATTAACAGGTCTTCCTTGTAGGTGTATGAATATTATCCTGTCACTGACAGCATTGTACTTCAGGACAGATCTTATAAGCCAGGAACCTGGACAGAGGAGCAGTCAGCTGCAGGAATCCAGTTGAAGAGAGGGAACTCAGGCACACCCAAAGCAGCAGGGTGGGAGAGCAGGAGAAAGATGATTAAAAGGCCCAGGAATCTGGACAGAGGAGGAGTGAAAATTTACAGAGCAAATTAGTTTTCTATTCAGCAATCCATACACATTCTGTTTTATGACATTAATTGCATTCCTTGCATTGAAACACCATTATTCCCTTTTCTTCCCTGTGCCTTTCCCTTCCCCTCATTAAAAAGAACTTTTTGAAATATTAAAAAGCAAAGTATAATTTTGAGTACTAAAACTCACTGCTGTCTAGTCGAATCTGATTCATAGCATTCCCTCCTTGGGCTTCTGAGGTGGTATATGTACAGAAGTAGATTGTCTAACCTTCCTTCCAAGGGTGGGCCTGATTGAAACCATGTTTTTTACATTTGTCTCATCAGCATGAAGAAAGTGGTTAGTGAATAAGAAAGACAGAATAAGTCTTGAAGAATTGACACCTTTGAATTATAATGTTGGCAAAGAATATTGAATATATCATGGACTGACAGAAGAACAAATATATCTGTATTGGAAGAAGTACAGCCAAAATGCTCCTTAGAAACAAGGATGACATAACTACATCTCATGTGCTTTGAACATGGTATCAGGAAGAACAAACAAGTCTCTGGAGAACATATTGCTTGGTAAAGTAGAGGGTCAGTAAAAAGAAGAAGGCTATTAATGAGATGGTTTGACACAATGGCTGCAAAAATGGGTTCAAGCATAACATCAATTGGGATGATGGTGCATAACTGGATAGTGTTATGTTCTGTTGTACATTGGTTCTTTATCAGTTAGAATGTATTTGATGGTACCTGAGAACAACAAAAACAACCTCATACTCAGTATGATGGGCATTATCAAAAAACGGGAAATAACAAGTGTTACTGAGAATGTGGAAGTATTTGAATCCTCATTCATGTTTGGTGGAAATGTACAATGGTTCAATCACTCTGGAAAATTTAATGTTTTCTTAAAAACTTAAACATAGGACGACTGTATAACCACCAAGTCCACTCCTTTCTATATACTCAATAGACTTGAAAACAGGGACTCAAACAGATATTGGCACACCAGTTCTAGATTTTATTGCAGCATTATTCACAATAGTCAAATATTGGAAAAAACCCAAGTTTCTGTTAACAGATGAATGGATAAACAAAATTCTATACATACAGTGGGATATTACTCAACTATAAATAGAAATGATATTCTGGTACATGCTATTGCATGAATGAATCTTGAAAACACTATGCTAAGTGAAATAAATGAGATAGTAAAAGACAACTATTGTGTGATTTCAAAAATATGAAACATCTTGAACAGGCAAGTGTACACAGTCTAAAAGTTTATTATTTGTGGTTACCAAAGACTACAGCCAGTAGGGCATGGAGAGTTACTGCTTAAAGAGTACTGGATTTCTATTTGGAGTGACAAAAATCTTTTGGAAATGAGCAAGGGTAATGGTTGTACACTGAGTGAACATAATTAATGTCACTGAATTATACACCTAAAATTGTTAAAGTGAAAAATTTTTAAATATGCTTTTCACAGTAAAATTAAAACAAAACATAAGGTAATTATTTCTCAGAAGGAATTCTGGTAAGAAGGAAGCATACTGTCACAAGGGATATTTGGCATTTGCAGCATCCATATAGAGAGGAGGGTGGTAAAAGTAAAAGAACGAGCAAAAATGATTGGAGCTGAGAAACATTTCAAAGTATTCCGGTGTCTCAGTTTCAAGAAAGAAAGCACTGCTTATCACATCACAAAACACTTTTAATTAGGAGCTCTGGTGGCGTAGTGCCTAAGGCATTTGACTGCTAACCAGAAGGCTGGCAGGGTAGGGCTCTGTAATTCTTCAACATCCAGCAATCTATGATCCATTCCAAATTACATTTAGTTTAATAAATAAACATTGTCTTCTCAAACTTTGAATCTCTGACCTGATTCAAGCATGCTAAACATTACCTTGTAAATGTTGCAGCCATTATTTAAGGCTGATTAAATAATTTACTATGTCTTCATCCACAATTGTTTCCAAATTTGCCTTTCCACACATCCCCTGAGGAGCTATACTTCCTTTTCTACTTATGAAGAGTCCGATGGTTTGATTAATTAGTCCCACAAAGTGTATGAGAAAGCAGGAGGTAAACTCCATACATGTCCCAAAATCATTTTGCATTATATTGAAGCTATCTGACTCTACGAATGAATAAGATGCTCAAAAAGGATTTCTCAGCCTTTGACATTTCCAGAAGCTATACAACACCTGAAGGCTGGTGTGTCATTAACAGAGGAAATGCTTTCAAGCACCTCATCCTCCTACTCTACCCAGCTTAATTGGCATGTCAGTCCATGGATCCATCCTGTGATAAAAGGCCAAATGTCTACTCATTCACCCCACCTGACTGGTGAGTTTTAAGGGGCTCTGGAGTTGCTTATAGACAATGAGACCATCCAGTGAACCTTGATGTTAATGTTGACAAAGAAGCAGACTGCATCTGGGGAAGAAGATTTCCACATGTTTTATTCTAGGTGTCAGATAAAATCAGGTAAAGGGAATCAAAGGTAATGTGGGGCCACCAGATTATGTAATGCTTTTTTTTTTTTTTTAATTGAGTTGCTAAATATTACATTCAATAATGACTCTTCTTGGGGAAGAAGAGACCTCCATTTATGAAACAAGAAATAAAATACTTTTGAATAGAGTTTTGGAAAAAGTGCAATATTCTTGATAATCATGTTTTGTTTGTTAGGTTTCTTTTTATTATTATTACTATTATTATTATTATGGGGAGGGTGATGGTTTCTATTTTTGTTCATCTGACCATGCTAGAGCATGATGTACTCTCTCAACTAGCGTGCCCTCCGTAGCCCTACTTTTTGCTGTTTTCTGTGATGTCTGCTACTGAATCTGCTATGTCCCGGTAAACTGTTTTGATCCATGATATCTGGCAAAAAGACTTGTAAGTGATAGGGCTGAACTGCTAAAAGAAAACAAAGAAGTGCATGAAGTGGAGTGTTAAATAGAAGTTAATCGTAGTGGGAACACATTTCAAGGAACAGACAAGATGGTAAAGATAGGCAGGGATTATTGGAAAATGTATAGTGTTATGAAAGGCATTATATGCTACCAATTGGACAGGGATCAAAACTGGAGATCCTGGATAGAGTGGGAAGAAAAACATGGAACAAGTCTCAAAAACACAATAACAACCAGAATTACTGGGCAGATGGAGTCTGGTGGAACCCCCAAGACTATGGCCCTGGGATACACTTTAGGCTTGGGATAAAACTCATTCCCAGGGGCTGGCTCTCAGCCCAACAGTAGTAAGACTTACATGCAGAACACCCAGCCCAGGGCTATGCAACCGCCTACTCTATGCAGATACATCCCCTGGAGCAGTGGGCCGTGGGGCATCAGATAGGCAACATTCACATGGAGGAAAAGCTGGACAGACAGAAGTGCATAACACAAGGGCACAGGGATGGAGTGGATCACTGGGAAGGGAGAGGAGGAGAGTGGGTTAGGGTGGGGTTGGTAATTGGGGAGTGAAACCAAATGTACATGAACTGTTGAATGTAAAAGAAATTCTGCTCTGCAAATTTGCACCCAAAGCACAATTAAAAAAAAAAAAAAAGACATTAAAAACAAATATCTCTGTGACTACAAAGATAATTAGAGCCACTCATGACTCTAGAAAATTAAAGAAAAAGATGAATAAGTGCCAGTGAGAGATGCTAGGATTGCATTGCCATACAGACAATAATAAAAATGCCTTCAGGTGGTGTCGATGCAGTTATTTTTTTTTCATTTCCAGGAACTTATTTTACTATTAAGTGAAGTTGGTGAGGAAGCTGTACTTTTGTATTCCTTTTAACAAACTGATGACTATCACTTACTCAATGAATCTAATATCTGGTGCCTTTGAATTTGCTAGTTTTGCCTACTATTCCCTTTCCCTGACTTCCTTCCAGTCAAACTGAGTTGCTTGTTACCTGAACATGCTTTCTCTTCTTAGGTCTTTTCTAATGCTGTTTTTTCAGCTAGAATGCCCTTTCTCCCATATTATTCCTCTTTTCCTGTCTCAATCTTGAATACTTTTATGGTGTTCCCAGTCAAAAGTAATCTCCTACTTCTGCAAATTCTTTAGCACTTTGTAGCTCCTGATGAATTCATATTTTACTTTATGTCATGGTTTTCTACATGTATATTATCTCCTCTACTCTGGAAAACAAAAATCTTAAACAAAAACCAAAAAACCCATTGCAGTTGAGTCAACTCTGACCCACAGAGACCCTATAGGACAGACTAGAACTGCCCCATAGGGTTTCTAAGGACGTAAGGCTTTATTGAAGCAGACATCCACTTTCTCCCACTGAGCAACTGGTGGGTTCAAACAGCTGATCTTTCTATTAGCAGATGAGCTCTTTAACCACTGTGCCACCAGTGATTCTCCCCCACAAAGCATATGTTCTATTAAAAAAAAAAAAAAAGTGAGACTATTAAAAAAATAAATAAATATTGCCTTCAAGTCAATTCTGACTCATAACAATCCTACAGGACAGATTAGAATTGTCTCATAGGGACTCTAAGGCTATAAATCTTTATGGAAGCAGATTGCCCTATCTTTCTCCTACAGAGTAGCTGGTGAGTTCAAACCACCAACCTTTTGCTTAGCAGCCAAGCACTTACCCACTATGCCACCAAGACTCCTGCCCCACACTTAATATAAGACTATATTTTATTAATCTAGTTACACTTCCTAAGTTGTCATTAGAAAACCTAAAACAAGACGTGGATGAAACATTGGTATTGTTGACAGGTGCAATTGACTCGATTCCAACCCACAGTGACTCTAAAGAATGAAACAATGCCCTGTCTGTCCTGCACCATCCTCATAATTAGCCAGTGTCAATTCATCTCACTGAGGATCTTCCCCCTTTTCTCTGGCTCTCCACTTTAGCAAACATAATATCCTTCTCTAGGGACTAGTCCCTTCTGACCACATGGCCAAAGTAGGTGAAATGAAGTTTGGCCATTCCTGTTTCTAAGGAACATTCTGGCTGTACCTCTTCTAGGACAGAGTTGTTCATTCCTCTGGTAGTCCATGGTATTTTCAGTATTCTTTGCCAACCACAATTCAACAGCATCAGTTCTTCTTCATACTTCCTTATTCATTGTCCAGAGGAATTAGTATTATCTCTTTTATTATTTTTGTAACAATTTTATACTGTATTTCTAAAAATTATATATAATGATATTCTGAAATCTGTGTTTGTTTAGTGATGATAAAATGAGATGTAACATAAAAAGAAGGAATATATAGTTAGGAAGTTCTGGAAGTACAACATAAAATATGATTCTAGTAGAATGTAATAAAACTTTAGTTATTCTTCATTATATTTACTGGTGAATTAATTGGAGAAATATAAATTATGAGACATTTGTGGACAAGTTACTCAAAAATATATTATGAAAAGTGATGGGTTAGGGAAATAATAAGCTACCTCAGTTCCTTACAGCAACCATGCTAGACAGATATTATTTTCTCAGTTTACATAATGAAACCAAAGTTCATGAAAAGTAAATTACTTGCTCAAGTACATGAAGACAGAAAGCATAACCAACCATTCTAAAGCCTGCTCTTAAGAATGTCAATCTTCGGAACTAACAAGTCTAAGAAAGAGATAAAGATGAGGTAGCAACTGAGGCAAAGGTATTATTCTGCTCTATTTAGGAGCTCTGGTTGCGTAGTGCCTAAGGAGGTTCAAACCCACCAGCCACTCCTTGAAAGGAAGGTTGGGCAATCTACTTCTGTAGTGATACTGCCTCACAAACATGAGGAGGGGTCGCTATGACTCAGAGCCAACTCAATGGCAGTGAGTTTTTGTTTTTGTTTTGGTTATTTCTCTATTTATTTATGTATTTGTGATGATTAAGGTTAAGTGTCAAATTGGCTGGGCCATGATTCTCAGTGGTTTGCAATTCTGCTTTAGTTTTTCAGTTATGTAATGGTGTAGTTACCGCCATGATAAGACCTGATGCAATGTAATCACCTCCATGATTATATCTGCTATGAGCAGTTGAAAGAGAGTTTCCTTGGGGTATGGTCCACATCTAATATATATGCACATTCTCACAAAACTCTCTGGCTTTTTGCTCTATCTGAATCTGATCTTGCATCTGACACATCACCATCTAAACTCTGGTTTTTTGGACTTGAGACAGAAGCCTGCTGTCTTATCTGACAATCTTGGATTTGTCAGCCTCTACAGCTATGTGAGTCATAAGAAGCCTCCAGCGTGATGTTGGACTTCCCAGCCTCTACGAGAAGGTGATCCATTTCCTTGAAATAAACCTCTCTCTATATATACATATATAAACTTCATTGGTTTCACTTCTCTAGACAACCCAGCCTAAGACAATATTAATTACAAATATATTTTAATTTTTCTTATGTATGAGGCAGTCTTCCAGAAGCTAAGATGCAGCAGTAAACAAATATATTTTGTCACAAAACAACTGCAAGATTTCTAGCCATCATAACTGTATTCTAGGCAACTGAAAGGAAAAGTTGATATGGATTAAATTGTGTCCCTGAAAAATATGTGTCAACTTGACTAAGCCATGACTCTCAATATTATATGGTTAATTTACATTTTGTGATCAGATGTAATTATCCTGTGTGGGGTAAATGTTCACTTCCATGATGTTAATGAGGCAAGATTAGAGGCAGTTATGCAAGACACAGGATTAGATTGCATCTTAAATCAGTCTCTTTTGAGACATATAAGGGATTAAACAACTGAGCAGATATCAGATGGACCTACTAACCCTAAGGAAAAAAAAAAAAAAACAGAAGCCAAGAGAGTCCTTAGGACCCAGGGTCCTTCTGATGGGAACCTTCTAAATTATAGGGAAGATTGTTGCCAAGAGTTATGGAGATTACCAAGGAACTCCAGGTTCACAAATGCTGAAGGCAAGAACCTTCTTCCTAAACTGTGATGCAACAGAAGGAGAAAGCCTTCCCCTAGAACTTGTGCCCTGAATTCAAACTTTTAGCCTCCTAAACCATGAAAGAATAAATTTCTGTTTGTTAAAGCCATCTTGTCATAGTACTTCTTTTACAGCAGAACTAGATAATGATGATAGAAGGCAAAGGGGATATACCAGTCAACTCTTCAGCTTTCTCCTTTAATGGAATGTTGCTGGAAATCATATACCAAACTTCTCTTTATAGCACACTGGCCAGTACTTAGTCACACAGCCACCCTCACCTGCAAAGCGGACTAAGGTATGCAGTTTTCAGTTACTTATATTAACAGTGCAATAAATTTAGGGTCATATTGCTAGAGAAGAAAAGTAGAAGGGATATTAGGTAGACAGCAAGTTATATCTGACATTCCTCCTTAAAACCATTATCCCTATAGTCGTCAAAGTGTTTTGTTATTATTTTCTGGCTATAAACTGATTTAGGCTAGAATCTAAAAAGGATAGCTAGCAATAGCTATGATGCCTATTTTTCCTTCCTATCTTTCCTTCTATTTACTCCTCTTTAGCTCCTCTTTCAGGAGCTCTGATAGTATAGTACCTAAGGCATTTGACTACTATCCAGAAGGTTGGCGGTTCAAACCCCCCAGCCACTCCTCAGCAGGAAGGTTGGGCAATCTACTTCTGTAGTGATATCGTCTCGGAAATCCAAGGAGGGGTCACTATGAGTTGAGGCCGACTTGATGGCACATAAAAACAACAACAACTAGCTCCTTTCTCAGTATCCTTCAAGTTCATCTTAAGTATATAAACAAGAGTATGATCATTCTATTTTGCTGTGCTTTTGCATATATATATGCATATGTATATGTCAGCAGACTCAAGGGCAAACCAAGGATAGTTGAGATATATTAGTTATGGGAGGAAGGAAACTAAAAGAACAAAGAAAGTGAATGATGATATGTAAATGAAGAAGTCTACTGATGCTAAATTTAAATAATAATCAAAAGACAGAAAACATTTATTTTCATTTGTTCAGGTCATTAGGAAGAATTATAAAGTGCTTTGTGATCCATGTAATTAATTAATTTACCTGTTCTTTTCAAAGAAGGAGGTAAGTGAAGGATTACACCATTTCCTGAATTACTCATTATTTTAGGAAAAAAAAAAATTAGCCTGGAGAATGGCTAGAATAAGAATGATATCTTCAAAAGTGAATGCCATAGAGCTACTTAGGGAAGAAGAAATCTAAAGGTATTGATTGTCTTTTGGATGTTTGAGTTAATATCTCTCAGCAGCTGTTTCACTGTTTTGAGAAAACAGTAGGAAGCTCACAGGTTTAAAATAAAAGATTCAGGGGAAAAAATAGAACCAAATAGACAAGATGTGTTGATCATTAGCAGCCAGCTGTAGTTTATATTGGGTATTTTAAAATGAATTTAATTAAGCTGGTGGAGCAGTGTTCCTCAGGCCTTGCTAATTAGCTAATAAAGCCTCTCTCACCTCTAATTGAACAGAGACAATTACTACAAATATGAAACAGTTGCTGCTAAAAGAAAATCCAGTATTTCTTAAAAATAGTAACAATTGAACAGTGTAAATAAATTTGTAGAAGTGATTTAAATGGAATGTCTGGCTAATGTGATTTAAGTTTAGTCAAACTATAATAAACATTGAAAGAAACAAACAATTAATGAAGATGGAGAGGCCTCATATATAAATACACACACACATACATAAATATATGAAGTATACTCATATAATCAGATTCCTACCAACAGGTCTATATTACATTGATCATCTGATTGATTAAATATCTCATTTTAAAAAAGAGAACAGACTTCAAACGGGTTCTGAACAGATACAGACATAAAAGAAAAAATGTAAATTAGAATTAATTGTGAATAAACGTAAGTTAGAAGCAGGTAGAGAGAACAAAATATAGTTTTTAAGATATGTTATGTAAAGGTCTTTATCCTTGAAAGTTATTGGTGATAAATCTGATTCTTCTAGCCAATGGAAAGAAGGAAGTCTGGTAAATTATTTAACTGACTTTTTTCTTTAAATTTAAAACTAATTTAAAATCTTAGGAAAAGCATAATTATAATTTATTCTAAAATCAGACAAGAATTTCTTCTGAGATGTCTTATAAAATGAATGATGCATAACAAACTCAACAATATATTCATCAACACACTTTTAGAATGTTTTAGGATCAAGTCTCAATAAATTCTTATGACATCACAATAAAACACAAGTCAATAATCTGGAATTAATCAAATGTCTGTGCTCTCCATATATTTAACTTAACATAGAACTAAATTTCAGATTATCTGGGGAATAAATGAACTGTATCTCCTGAAGACAATCCACCCACAGGTAGTAATCCTCTCAGCCTACTTAGGTCTTTAGAGATAGTTGACAATGGATAAAGTATATTGACAATGTATAAATGTATCCCCTATTCACTAGTATTACACAAATTAGTAGATTTTTGAGTTGGCAAGTTTGCTCACAGTCCAATACTTTGCTTACTCAGTTTCCTGAGTCTTTATAAAAAGAGAAGTAAATGAACTGATGATTAGTAGAATACCAAAACCAAACCCACTGCCATCAAGTCAGTTATAATTCATGGTGGCCCTCATTGGGCTTCCAAGTCTGAAAATCTTTATGGAGTAGATTACTTCATCTTCCTCCTGAGAAGCAGTTGGTTGGTTTGGACCACCAACCTCTGGTTAGCATCCAACGTGCCTTATCCACTCTGATTAGCAAAGGCACACCTTTGTTAATGGCTACTAAAGACAATAGTTGTAAACTATGTCATAAACTGTTTATTTGTAAAGCAAAAATTTATGTATAATCTACTAGTCTGTGTGTTGTTAATGGATATTAGCAGTTGCACCAAATGAGGACACTGTGAATGATTTTTAACGAAACACTAATGTCAAGGCATTTGCTTTCAATATTTAATATTTTTTTATATTAAAAGGCTCACAACCAAGAAGAGATATATTCAGTATGCTTCTACGCATTGTTAGAGTTAAAAATCTTTACTATGATGTTTTGTAGATTTCATTCTGATTGTGTGTACTTGTACTTATTCTCCTTTCCAACACTGACAAAAGTTACAGAAAGTAATGAAGCATATGTGAAATGTCAGTATAATTGGTTAATCCCAATTTATACCGACCAAAAAAGGTGTATGTTTGTGTATTTGGATTACAATGTAGATTAGCATACAATTTACTGAAAGTCTAGAAAATTTGAATGAGTGAATTATTTTTTACAGTGATTGGCATTTGACTGCTAACCAGAAGGCTGGTGATTCAAACCCACCAGGCACTCCTTGGAAGGAAGGTTGGGCGATTTACCCCCGTAGTGATACTGCCTTGGAAATCCAAGGTGGGGTCTCTATGAGTTGGATCCAAGGTGATGTTAGTGAGTTTGGTTTTTTTGGTTTAGGTAGAAAAGTAATGGTAGAGGAATCAAGGAAGTATTATGATAGTCAGACATGAGGATGACAATATAAACTATTTATAAAAGTTGTTAAAGGCTTAATTTCTATGCTGCTGTCCTTTTAGCAGTCTCAATCAGCAATTTCTAACATGATATATATTTGACTTTACAGAACTAAGAAATCCTTGCCAGTATCAATTATCCTCAAGGTGGCTCCCATCCATGGCCACCCTATGTGTCAAAGTAGAACTGTGCTCCATAGTGTTTTCAGTGGCTGATTTTTCAGAGGTACAGAACAAAGTCTGTCATCTGAGGCATCTCTGGGTGAATGTGAATTTCCAATCTTTCATTTTACAGACAAACATCCTAACTCTTTGCACTACCCAGGGACTTCAGATAAACATAAGTTCTTATCATTGCTATCAGTAACGTCCTGTATTAACTTTCTTCATGTCCCAGATTGGATATAAAGTTCTAACACTTTAAACACATTTCTCTCAGTATCTTCAACTCCCTTGCTTTACTATTCTAGCACCATGTGGACAATTGCTTACCTGTTCTACACCTACACAGTCTGGAGAAATCCATAAAATGTGTCCAATTCTTCCACTATGTTGCCTTAGTTAGGTCTTTCTCTTACTCCAGAGCAGTTTATTTAGGAATCACCATTCTTCATAATTTGTTGAAAAAAGTTATTCACAATAGATTGTTGGTCTTGCAAAATTTTAGCATGTGATCTCTGATGTAATCCTAATCACCAAACCTATACTTTCCAACTACCTACACTTCTTTTTTGTTTCCAACTTTTGCATTCCGATTGCCAGTAATTAACACTACATCTTGATTGCATGTTTGGTCAATGTCAAACTGCAGAAGTTGGTAAAAATCTTCAGTTTCTTCATCTTTGGCTTTGGTGGTTGGTACATAAATTTGCCTAACAGCAGTATTCACTGCTCTTCCTTGTAAGCATATGGATATTATCTTATCACTGATAGCATTATACTTCAGGACAGATCTTGAAATGTTCTTTTTGATGATGATTGTGACACCATTCTTCTTCAATTTGTCATTCCTGGCATAGTAGGTCACATGATTGTCTGATTCAAAATGGCCAATACTCACCCATTTCAGCTCACTAACCACCAGTAACTCCTCGGAAGGAAGATGGGGCAATCTACTTCCGTAGTGATACTGCCTCAGAAATTCAAGGAGGGGTCGCTATGAGTCGGGTCCGGCTTGAGGGCACATAACAATAACAACAATGCCTAGGATATCAATCTTTATGCATTCTCTTTCATTTTTGGCAATTTTCAATTTTCCTAGATTCATTGGTGCAGTCTCTAAGGCATTTGACTGCTAACCAGAAGGTTGAGGGTTAAAATCTACGAACTGCTCTGCGGAAAGAAGATGGGGCAATCTTTTTCTGTCAAGATTTACCAACTTGGAAACCTGATGGGGTTACTATGAGTCAGAATCAATTTGATGTTTTATTTATTTATTTATTTATTTTTACTTTGTGCATTCCATGTTCTGATGATGGTTCATGGATGTTTACAGCTGTTTCTTCCCATTCTGAGTCATGCCCCATCAGCAAATGAAGGTCTTGAAAGCTTTAGTCCATTCATGTCATTAATGGTGTCTCTACTTTGAGGAGTCAGCACTTCCCCACTCCTATTTTGAGTGTCTTCTACTATTTTTTATCTCTTGTTGTGTCCTTTCCACTGAGGAGCTTTCCATCTAGTTGTCTGTACTAAGTTTGTCCATCATAACTCTGAATGCCCTCTCTGTTGTTTATAGATACAAAACCATAATTATAATTATTATTGTGCCTTTCTTAAATGGTGGTAAGATGCCATTAACCTTCTTCCACCCTATTTTTTCCTTCCTTAACTTTCCTGTCTTTCTCCTTCTAATGAGCCAAACATCTGGTTAAACTGCTCATTTCAGTGCTTCAGCTTTCTCTCTTTATACTCACCTCTGAACCCAGTGTTATTCAGCTTCTGCCTTCTGCACTCTACTGAACACAGCTCTCTCTATAATCACCCAAGATTTTTATGTGCCCAGACCCAATAGCCCTCCGTAGTCCTTGTCTTTCTTGACCTCTCAATATCATTCAATATTGTTGATCATTATTTCTTTCTTAAATATTCTCTTCCCTTAAACATTATGAGAATTTTATCTCTGTCTTGCATTTCATCCTACCATTCTGGTTGTTTTTCTCAGTTTCCATTACAGTTTGTCTACTACTCTCTACTTCAAAACTATTGGTGGCTTTTAAAAGTCTGTCCTAAATCTTTTCCTCAAGGTATATTTTTCCATAGCTTCAGTGAACACTTATCTGCTGATGATGGGCAAATTTTTAACTCAAGAAGACCTATTCCTTGAGCACCATGTCCATATAGTTAAATTATTGTCTAACTATTGTCGGAAAAACATCTCTACTTAGATGTATCACTGTAAATTTAAACTCAGTTTTGTCCAAATTAACTCATTATTTTCTTCCCTAAGAGAATTCTCCACATTTTTCCCTTGAAATGCCAGTATCAGAAATTGAGATATTCTTGTCTATTTACCTTCTCACTCTTTCCCAGTCCAATAACCAAGGCTTTTATTTATTTATTTTGATTCCCAAATATATTCTGAATCCATCTACTTTGCCCTAACCTGATTGCCAGTTACTATCCTAGTTGCCCCACCATAATATGTTATTTCAATATTCATTCTTTTCCCCTAACTACTTTTCATCATTCTTTACACAAGAAGGTGTTTTTTAAAAAATTCATATTTGACCATATCACTCCATTATTTAAGGCCTTTAATGCCTCTAATTATTTCCCTGATGATTTCTTAAAAAGACTGAGGAAGTATTTTACAACATTGTTCCATTTCTCTTCTGGCTTATTTTGTCACCTTCTCCTAGCTATTTATGCTCCACCTATAATTAATTTATTTTCTTTTCTCAATGATCTTACCCTGTTTTCCTCTACTTTGTGTATTCTTCACTTTTTTCTATGGCTGGCAAATACTTGCTCATCTTTCTTGTCCAAAGACCTCAGCTATATGCCCATATAACTCCCTCAACTTTCTACCTTGTGTTCCTTTCTAGAATGTAAATTTCATGAAGGTAAGAAACATATACAACTTGATAAACATTATATTCCTGGTAACTGGGATATGATAAATGTTTAACAAGTATCTATCAACTAAATTAATGTGGTCTTAAAGCCTGAGTTAAGAGAGATAATCTAGATATCAAGTTAATAAAATCAGGGATATTTACTGATTAATCAAAGTTATCCCACTACCATCAAGTCAATCCCAACTCATAACAACCCTCTAGGACAGAGTAGAATTATGTTCACAGGATTTCCAAGGCTGTAAATCTTTAAGGAAGCAGATTGCCTCATTTTTATCATGGTTATCTGATTACAGTATTTCAAATAGATTTTGTGAATAAGCAAAGTTTTTGTTATGCATCTATTACCTAGCACTTACATTGGTCAGTGAGTCTGGAATACGGCTGTTAAAGATGGGGTAGGAGAGATTCACACATAAAGTTGGAACAGAACTAGATACCTTTTCACTTCTTTTTTATTCTACAAAACATACATAATTCTATATTTTTCAGTTATCTGTCCTAATTGCAATAACAGAAACATAATAAAGCTGGTTGAAGATAATTTTGATATCTATGTAACTGAAAAGTCCAGGGATGAAAGAAAATTCAGATACTTTGGGATCCAGGTGGTCAGACATCAACAACCTGTGAGCTCTCAATCTTGTTTTCCTTCCTTAGTATTCTTTCTTATGCAAACTCTACCCACACAGTTAGTTGCAAATATGAGCAGAAGCAGTTTCAAGATCCTATTCAAAATTCCAGTGCCTTTAGAAAATAATACTTACCAAACAAATTCTGCAAAGTTCTGAAATTTCAATCTTTACAACCTAAATTGGATTTCATTTGCATTCTTTAACTAATCAACAATCTAAGCCAATTTGGCCATGCACAACTACTGCATAACTTTTGCTAAATAACAGTTGTCTGCAATAGTTTGAGATTGGTGATATTTGTTTTACCTCATCACACTCATACCAACTACCAAAGAAAACAAGTCTGGGAAATTATCCTGCCACAAATACAAGCAGACACAATGCACTCACACAGACTGTTCCGTGACCTCAATAAAACACTCTCTCACTCAATAAAGACAGTTCGCTGTCCTTTTTTAGTGCTACAAATGTTACAATAATATGCTGGCAAGGCTCAGCTAATCATACTAGAAGGAGTCAGGCAAGGAGCTACCCTCTGGAGTAGGTGAAGGAGCATAGTATGATTTAGGAAGGCCTAGAGTAATGTATCTTTTTTTTTTTTAATTCAACATTAGGTGTACATTTAGTTTCATGCCCCATTTTCCATCCCCAACCCTAAACCAGTCTCCTCCCTTCCCTGCCTAGTAACACCCCCATCCCTGTGCCTCATAGTTATGCACTCCTTTGTGTCCTGAATTTCCTCCTTGTGAATGTTGCCCCTTATTTCTAAGGAGATTGATTTGCTTGATTTTGATACTTCATTTATGCAAGGACAAGATTGCCTCCAAAATACCTCTATCCAAATTTATGAATCTAGAAAACTACTAAGTAACTAATAAAAAACCATTTCTAATATATATTGTGTTAATTTACCATCCCCAAACATTCTAATACATAATTATGCTAATTAACACAACTTCAGGTGTTGATTAGAGATAAAGATAGCCAAATGTTTTAGCTGCCTGGTGTGTGTCCTCGTGAGAAAAATCCAGCTGTCTTCAGAATCTATATTCCAAATTAGGAAAATGGATCACTCTTAAGAAGAAGATTTAAATGAACACACAATTTTGTGCCTCACTACATATTTTAATATAAATTACAGACCAGGTAAATACCACTTAAATATTTCCGAATACTTCTTTATAAGTAAAAATATTTTCTTTTATACCCAAAAGAACATAATTACACCTAATAAAATAGATTAATATTTCTTAATATCACCTAAGTATTCAATCCATTTTCAAAATTTGCTAATTCCACTAGCCAAAAAAAAAAAAAAAAACCTCACTGCCGTCGAGTCGGAAACGACTCACAGCGATACCTCCTTGGGTTTCCAAGGTGGTATCACTTCGGAAACCCAAGGAGGGGTCGCTATGAGTCGGCGTCGACTCCATGGCACATAACAACAACAACAACAACATTACTACGGAAGTAGATTGTCCAAATTTCCTTCTGAGGAGTGGCTGGTGGGTTTGAACTGCCAGCCTTCTGGTTAGCAGTCAAATTTTTCTACTGTCTGTCTGAATTAAAATAAATATATGACATATATTTAAGTTCCTTTAGTTTTCTATTCTTCAACAACATCTTTATGATCATTATCATCATTCAGAACAAGGTCAGGGACTGACTGAAAAACAGACCCTCATCTGCTCATATGCAAGTTCATGTTGAAGCTGAAGAAAATTAAAATCAGTCCACAAGAGCTCAAATATGACCTTGTGTTTAACTCATCTGAATTTAGAGACTACCTGAAGAATAGATTTAATGTATTGAACACCAATGACCAAAGACCACATGGGATGAGGTATGACAACAAAAGCATCATACATAAAAAAAAAAGCAAAAGGTCATTATAAAGATGGAAAAGAGAGAAAATAACAAATGAATGTCAGAAGAAGCCCAGAAACTTCCTTTTCAGTGGAAAGTAGCTAATGTGAATGGAGGAAACGATGAAGTAAAAGCATAAATAGAAATTTTCAGAGATTGGTTCGAGACAAAGAAAAGTATTATAAAGAAATGTGCAAAGATCCAGAGTTAGAATATCAAAAGGGAAGGATACACTAGACAGTTCTCATACTGAAAGAATTAAAGGGAAAATTCTAGCCTAGAATTGCAATGTCAGGATTCCACGGGATAAAATGTTGAATGATGCAGGAAGAATCCAAAGAAGATAAAAAGAATAAACAGTGTCACTGCACCCAAAGAAGCTTGGTAGCATAGTGCCTACGGCACTTGGCTGCTAACCAGAAGGCTGGTGGTTTAATCCCACCAGCCACTCCTCGGAAGGTAGGTTGGGCAATCTACTTCCATAGTGATACTGCCTCGGAAACCCAAGGAGGGGTCATTATGAGTCAGAGCTGACTGGATGGCACATGACAACAACAACACCAAAAATAATAAAAATAATTGTTTGACACTCAACCATTTCAGGAGGTAGCACATGACCAAGACCCAATAGTATGATGGAAGAAATACAAGCTGCACTGAAGGTGTTAGTGAAAAACAAAGGTCCAGGAATTAATAGGATATGCATTGAGAACTGTTGATAAATGGCTAGAGCAATGGAGGCACACATTCATTTGTGCCAAGAAATTTGGAAGAGTTACTTGGCCAATTGACTAGAAAACCCCACTGCCACTGAGATGATTCTGACTCATAGAGACACACCCATTGGGTTTCTAAGGTAGTAGATTGCCTCATCTTCCTCATGCAGAGTGGGGGTGGCATTGAACCACCAACCTTCTAATTAGCAGTTAAATGCCTTACACACTGCACCATCAGAGCTCCTAAATGAATGTAAGAGATCCATATCTGTGCCATCCCCCCACCCCACAAAATAAACCTCACTGTCATTGAGTCGATTCTGACTCATAGTGACCCCTCCTTGGGTTTCCAAGGTGGTATCTCTATGGAAGTAGATTATTGTCCAGTCTTCCTTCCAGAGAGTGGCTGGTGGGTTTGAACCACTAGCCTTCTGGTTAGCAGTCAAATGCCTTAGGCACTATGCCACCAGAGCCCCCATATATCTGTGCCAATTCTGAAGAAAAGTGAACTAACAGAATGCAGAAATTATTAAATAACATTATTAACATCACAAACAAGTAAAATTTTGTTGAAAATAATTTAAAAACAATTGCAGCAGTATATTGACAGGGAATCCCCAGAAATTCAAGGTGGATTTATAAGACAATGTGGAAAGAGAGAGATAACTGCTGATGTCAGATAGATCTTGGCTGAAAGAAAAGGATACCATAAAGATGTTTACCTGTGTTTTATTGATGACAGAAAGACATTTGATTGTGTAGATCATAATAAATTATGGATAACATTGCAAAGGATGGAAATTCCAGAGACATTAATTGTGCTCATGAAGTACTTGTATATAGACTAAGAGGCAATGATTTGAATGGAATAAGAGGACACTGAATGGTTGAAAATCAGGAAAGTTGTGTATCTGGGTTGTATCTTTCCACCTTACTTATTCAATCTGTGTGCTGAGCATATAATCTAAGAAGCTGGGTTGTACGAAAAAGAACATGGTATCAGAATTGGGGGAAGACTCTTTAACACCTTGTGATGTGAAGATGACACAAACTTGCTTGCTAAAGTGAAGAAAACTTGAAGCATTTACTGATGAATATTAAAGACCATCAATATGGACTAAACCTCAACATAAACAAAACAAAAATTCCCACAGCTGGACAAATAAGCAACATCAGGATAAACGGAGAAAAGAATGAAGATGTCAAAGATTTCATTTTACTTGGATCCACAATCAACACTCATGGAAGGAGCAGTGAAGAAATTATAGTATGTATTTCACTTGGTAAAATTGCTGCAAAAGATCTCTTTAAAGTTTTAAAGAGCCAACGTCATTTTGTGCACCTAACCCAAGCTGTGGCATTTTCAATTGTCTCAAGTGCATGTGAGAGTTCGACATGAATATGCAAGACTACAGAAAAATTGATGAATTTGAATTATGGAGTTGGTGAAGAATAGTGAAAGTACCATGGACCTCCAATAGAATGTACAAATCTGTCATGGAGGAAGAATAGCCAGAATGCTACTTAGAAGCAAGAATGGCCAGACTTCATCTCTAGTACTTTGGTCATGTTGTCAGAAGGAATCAGTTCCTAAAGAAAGAGATTATTGCTCAGTAAAGTTGTAGTAATTGTTGTTGTTGTAAGGTGACACTGAGTCAGCTCTGACTCATAGTGAACCTATGTGCAACAGAATGAAACATTGCCTGCTTCTTTACCCTCCTTACATCCTTGCTATGCTTGAGCCCATCATTGCAGCTGCTGTGTCAATCCATCACATTGAGGGTCTTCCCATTTATGGCTGGCCATCTACTTTACCAAGCATGATATCTTTCTCCAGGGACTGGTTCTTTCTGACAACATGACCACAATATGTGAGACAAAATTTGCCATTCTCACTTCTAAGGAGCATTCTAACTACAAATTTTTCCTGGATAGATTTGTCTGTTTTTCTGACAGTCCATAGTATTTTCAATATTCTTCTCCAACACCACAATTCAAGGGCATCAAACCTTTGGTTTTCCTGAATGAAGAAAACCAAAGATTCATGCAAACAATTAGTCCTAGTGACTGGTACACCATGTGATCCACCACCTATATGACTATGAGACCAGGAGAACTGGATGATGCCCAGCTACCACTGTCAACCACTAGCAGGGGGATCTATGTAGGAGATCCTGGATAGAGAGGGAGAACAATGTGGAATAAAACTCAAAATCATTTGAAAAAAAAAAAAGTGGGAACAGGTTTGCTGGTCTGATAGAGTCTGGTAGAACCACTGAGACTATGGTCCCTAGTTGCTCTTCAGGCCTGGAATTGAATCCACACCTGTGGCTTCTAGTCAAACAAAAGACAGGCATATGAGGTGAAATCAAGAAGGGAGTGTGTTAGGGTTGTATCCTTTCACCATACTTATTCAATCTGTATGCTGAGCAAATAATCTGAGAAACTGGGCTATATGAAGAAGAACGTGGCATCAGGATTGGAGGAAGAATCATGAACAACCTGTGATACACTGACGACACAACTTTGCTTGCTGAAAGTGAGGATGACTTGAAGTACTTACTGATGAAGATTGAAGAATACAGTCTTCAGTATGGATTACACCTCAATATAAAGAAAAAAAAATCCTCACAACTGGACCTATAAGCAGCATCACGATAAATGGAGAAAAGATTGAGGTTGTCAAAGACTTCACATTGCTTGGTTCTACAATCAATGCCAATGGAAGCAGCAGTCAGGACATAAGATGACATGTAGCACTGGACAAATCAGCTGCAAAGGACCTCTTTCAAGTGCTGAAGAGCAAAGATGTCTACTTGAGGACTAAGGTGCAACTGACACAAGCCATGGTATTTTCAATCACCTTGTATGCACGTGAGAGCTGAACAATGAATATAGAAGAGTTGATGGTTTTGAGCTGTGGTGTTGGTGAAGAATGCTGAAAGTACCATGGATTGCTAAAAGAACTAACAAATGTGTCTTGGAGGAAGTGCAGCCAGAATGCTTCTTGGAGGCGAGAATGGCCAGACTTCATCTCACATGCTTTGGTCATGTTGTCAGAAGGGACCATTCCCTGGAGAAGGATGTCATGCTTGGTAAGGTGTAGGGTCGATGAAAGAGAGGAAGGCTCTCAACGAGGTGGACTGACATGGTGGCAGTGACAATGGACTCAAGTGTGGCAAGAATTGTGGAGCTGGCTCAGGACCAGGGGGTGTTTCTTTCTGCTACGCATAGAGTCACTATGAGTCAGAGACAACTCAATGGCACTTAACTACAACAACAAATGAGGTGAACATTTATACTAGGTAGATACACTCCTTGGAGAGAACTATCATAGGAGAATAGAAGGGCTGTGTATGCACAGGGAAATAGCTCAGGGGGCAAGAGTGCATGGAGGTAAGGAAGGACACAAGAAAGAGGTAACTATGGGGAGGAAGTGGGAAGGGAGCTCTTACATTGGGATTAATTGTAGTCAATGTCATGAGACAAAGTGTATGTGAACTGCTGTATAGAAAGTGAATTTGCCTGCAAACTTTCACCCAAATCACAATTAAAAATAATAACCAAAAAAAAAAAAAAAAAATGTGTGGGAATACCAAAAAACCCCAAACTCACTGCTGTTGAGTCAGATCCGACTCATAGAGACCCTTCCTTGTGTTTTTGAAGTGTTAATCACTATGGAAGTAGATTGCCCAATCTTCCTCCCGAGGAGTGGCTGCTGGATTTGAACTGCCAGCCTTCTGGCTAGTGGTCAAATGCCTTAGGCACTACCCCACCAGCTAGTCAATAAATAAATAAGTAAATAAAATAAAAAACAAACTTTGGTCTTCCTTATTCATTATCCGGCTTTCACATGCATGTGAGATGATTGAATATACCATGGCCTGATTTAGGTACACCTTGGTCCTCAAATTCACATCTTGGTCCCTCACACTTTACTGTTTTTTGCAGCAGATTTGCCCAGTGCAATATAACATTTGATTTCTTGATTGCTGCTTCCATGGGTGTTGATGGTGGATCCAAATAAAATGAAATACCTGAAAGATTTAGTCTTTTCTCTATGTATCGTGATGTTGCTTATTGGTCCAGTTATGAGGATTTTTGTTTTCTTTATGTTGAGGTGTAATCCATACCACAGGCTGTAGTCTTTAATCTTCATCAGTAACTGCTTCAAATCATTTTCACTTTCAGCAATCAAGGTTGTGCCATCTGCATATTATTATCCTCCAATCCTGATAACACAATTTGCTTCATATAGTCCATCTCCTTGGATTATTTGCTCAGTGTAAAGATTGAATTAGTCTGGTGAAAGGATACAATCACGATGCATATCTTTCTGATTTTAAACCACTCAGTATTCCCTTGTTCTTTTCAAATGATGGTCTCCTGGTCTATGTACAGCCTCCTCATGAAGACAGTTAAGTGTTCTGGAATTCCCATTGTTTGTAGTGTTATCCATAATTTGTTAAGATCCACATATTCAAATGAGTCTTTGCGTATTCGGTAAAAATTTTTCTGGTATTCTTTGCTTTCAGCCAAGAACTATCTCACATCTGCAATGATATTCTACAACCTCTTCTGAATCCATCTTGAATTTCTTGTAATTTCTTGTCAATAGACTACTACAACTGTTTTCAAAATATCTTCGGCAAAATTTTATCCCCATAAGATACTAGTTACATTGTTAGATGATTTCCACGTACTATTGGATCACCTTTCTTTGGAATGGGAACAAAAACGGATTTCTTCCAGTCATTTGGCTAGGTAGTCGTCTTCCACATTTCTTGGTATAAATAATTGCCTCCAGAGTTGTAGCCATTTGTTGAAATATCTCAGTTGGTATTATGTCTGTTTCTGAAGCCTTGTTTGACACCAATTCTTTAAATGAAGCTTGTACTTCTTCCTTCAATATCACTGGTTCTTGATCATATACTACCTCCTAAAATGGTTAAAGGGAGCTCTGGTAGCATAGTGGCTAAATCACTTGCCTGCTAACCAGACGGCTGGCGGTTCAAACCCACCAGCCACTCCTCGGAAGGAAGGTTGGGCAATCCTACTTCCGTAGTGATACTGCCTCGGAAACCCAAGGAGGGGTCGCTATGAGTCGGGGCCGACTCGACGGCACATAACAACAACAACAACAACAAAATGGTTAAATGTGGACTAATTCTTTTCTTTACAGTGGCTCTGTGTACTTCTTCCATCTTCTCTTGGTGTTTCCTGCATTGTTCAATATTTTGCACAAGGAAGCCTTAAATATAATTGGAGACTTGAATTTTTTCTTCAGTTTGTAAGCTTGAGAAAGGCTATAAGTGTTCTTCTTTTTTGGTTTTCTTTGCACATTTTATTATAATACTTTGTCTTCTCAAGCTGTCCTTTGAAATATTCTGTTCAGCTGTTTACTTCATTATTTCTTCCATATGCTTTAGCTACTTTCCGTTCAAGAGTACATTTCAGTCTTTTCTGATATCCACTTTTGTCTTTCTTCCTTTCTTGTTTTTCAATGAGCTTTTGCATGTGAAAGCTGGACACTGAATAAAAAAGACTATAGAGGAATTGATACATTGGAATTGTGTAGTTGGTGAAGAATACTGAATATAGCACATACTGACAGAAGAATGAACACATCTGTCCTTCAAGAAGTGCAGCCAGAATGCTTCTTAGAAGGGAGAATGATCAGACTTTCTCACTTACTTTGGTCATGTAGTTAGAAGGGACCATTTGCTGGAGGAGGATATCATGCCTGCTAAAGTAGTTGTTATTGTTATATGCCGTCGAGTCGGACCCGACTCATAGCAACCCCTCCTTGGGTTTCTGAGGCAGTATCACTACGGAAGTAGATTGTCCCATCTTCCTTCTGATGCAAAAGTAGAGGGTCAACAAAAAAGGGGAAAACCCTCAACTAGATGGATTGCAACAGTGACTGCAATGATGGGCACAGTGCAGCAGGGATTATGAGGATGGTGCAGGACAGGGCTTTTTTTCGTTCTGTTGTACAAAAGGTCGCTATGAGTTGGGGCCAGCTTGACGACACCTAACAACAATCTCTCCAATCACTAATGAAGGAGCCCTGGTGACACAATGGTTAAGTACTCTTCTACTGTCTGAAAGATTGGCAGTTTGAACATACCCAATGGCTCAACTTCTAAAGACGTGATAATCTCCTCCCATAATGAGTATAGCCTAGAAATCCCTATGAAGCAGTTTTACTCTGTCACATGGAGTTGATAAAGAGTTGGAATCAACTTTATTTCACTTAACAACAACAATGTCTAATGAAGATGAGTATCTTCATATATGTTCATTTGGATCTTGAATATCTTCATTGGTGAAGTGCTTGTTCATGTCCTTTGAATTTTTTTATTTGGATTATTTTTCTTTTTGTTATTAAGTCATATAAGTTTTATGTATAATTTGGATACTAAACCCATATCAAATATATAGTTTGGAAGATTTTTTCCAGTGTGTAAGTTCTAGACTCAAAGGAGCTCTGGTGGCGAAGTGCCTAAGGCATTTGACTGCTAACCAGAATGTTAGAGGTTCAAACCCATCAGCTACTCTGTGAAGGAAGACTAAGCAATCTACTTTCATAAAGATTTACTGCCTTGGAAACCCAAAGGGAGTCACTATGAGTCAGAATCAACTCGATGGCAGTGAGTTTGGTTTGGTTTGGTAGGTTGTCTTTTAAGTCTTTTGATAAAGTTCTTTAATGAACATGCATATTTAATTTTTATGAGGTCCCATTTATCTGCTTTGTCTTCTCTTGCTCATGCATTTGTTGTTTTGAGAGCTCATCATTAAAGATAAATAAGTACAATAATTTCACCCTTTGACTTTTCTCCAAGAACTTTGTGATTTTAGGTTCTTGATCTATTTTAAATTATTTTTTCTATAGAAAAGATCATGGATCTTGCATTATTATTATTGTTATTTTCATATGTGAAGTCAGTTTTCCCAGTACCATTAGTTTAAGAGATTTTTCTTTCCCATTGAATGGACCTAACAGCCTTGTCACAAGTCAATTGATCATTGATGTATGGATTTATTTCTGGACTCCCAATTTCATTGCACTGGTCTATGTGTATTTATCATTAAAGCAATGTCAGTCTTTTGTGATTACTCCAGCTGTATAGTGGTTTTTGAACTGGGAATTGTGAGATCTCCCTCTCTGTTCTTTTTCTTTTAAACTGCCTTGTTTATGTAGGCCTCTAGCCTTTCATCCAAAATTGAAGATTAGTTTTTTCCTTTCTGTAAAAAATGCTGTAGTTTGAAATTTGTGTGTGCAAATTTGATCAGAATTATGTTGAATCTATAGATCATTTTGGATAGCATTGACATTTTCAAAATGTTTAGTTTTCCAATTCATGAACACAGAATGTATTTCTGTTATTCAGGTCTGCTTTAGTCTCTTGTATCAGCATTTTATAATTGCATTGTATAAGGCTTTTACATCCTTGGTTACTTTCAATCCTAGAAATTTTATTAGTTTAAGTACTATTTTAAATAGAATTTTTTTTCTTGATTTTCTTTTCAGATTTCTCCTACTTGGTCTATAGAAATCTGATGGATTTTTATAACCTGCAACTTCACTGGATTCTTCTACTAATTGTGGAAGCTTTCTTGTGAATACATTGAGTTTCCTATATTTAAGATCTTGTCATATGTAAATAGAGATAATTTTATTTCTTTTCCAAATTGGAAATTTCTGTTTTAAAAATGTGATTTTAAATTTGTTAAGTTACAAAGGTCATATTTTCTTAAACTCTTTGAGTATACATTTATTATTATATTTATAAGCCTAAAAGTTAGCAGATTTCTTTAAAGAACTTCAAATCAAAGACTGGTTCCATCTACTAGCTCAGCCAATTATATACTTTTAATGATGTCAAAATGCCTTAGAAATTCAATACATTTTACTTTTGTTCCAAGCATTTCAATGCTCTAACTTAACAAATGTTCCAGAGTACTTTAATTGGTTTCAGAATCACACCCAACCACTTTACCTCTGAACTTTTCTGGTTCACAGACCTGATACACTCATCTCCTTCTTTGGGCCTAAATTCATTATGTAAAGTGTCATGCCTAGCTTTTTCCTTGCTGAATAAGCTGTTATGTCAGTGGTAGCATGGTGATTTTTCTAATCTGAGTATCTTTTTATTTCCTTTTATAATTCCAAAGTATCTTTGATTATGATTACTATTTTAAAAGACTTTTTAAAATGTAAGCGTAATATGTAATGTAAGGGTTCCATGGTTGGATTAATCACTTATGAAAACAAAACAAAAAAAAAATCAAGAAAATGAAAGCAGAGTGACACTTCAGCCTTTTTGCTGATATGAAAAAAAAAAAAAAAAACCCACATAAATTGCAAATTGTGGGGACTTTTGCACCTTTGGACTTGTATCACACTTACATACAACACTCTCTGTTAGGAATATCTCAAAAAAAATTAATTGTGGTATCATTGCTCAAAACTGAATATATGGACAAGCAAATAATTGAAAAAAAAAAGCAGTATTAAAGTGGAAAAATGTGACATCTGTAACACTTCTGAAATTTCATCAAGTTTCCTCGAATATAAAGCAATTGGATCTGTACATTATATTTTTATTTTATATACAAGCTAGAAAATTTGGCAAGGATACAAACACAAATGAGCATGTCAATTTTCAAGACTAAATATGAATGAATGACAGAATTTTGCATTTCCACTTCCAGCCTTAGGCATTTATATAAACTATTAGTAAAGCAGGAGCTCAGGTAGCATAGTGCCTAAGGCATTTGACTGCTAACCAGAAGGCTGCTGGTTCAAACCCACCAGCCACTCCTCGGAAGGAAGGTTGGGCTATCTACTTCTGTAGTGATACCGCCTCTGAAACTCAAGGAGGGGTCGCTATGAGTTGGGGCCGACTGGATGGCACAGAACAACAACAATAACATTGGTAAAGCAGTTACAGTTATAAAATTGATACAATAAATAATAGGCAGAAGGTAGAGAAAAGTGAAGTTGAAACAGTGATTAGTAGTTTTGAAGGCATTTTTATACAAACTAAAACAACAACAAAAAATAAAAATATCTCCTGAAGATCAAGAAGTATGTGTTCACCTGCTTATCAATGGCAGAAATGGAAATAAAGTTGTGTTACAATAAACATTCTCCACAAAGGTATTTTTAAACTGAGAATCTATGCTTTTAATTAACTAAGGGAAAACAATATTTAAAGTCATTTTTCAGAGCAGAGAAGGAATTAATGTTGATCAAAAGTGAAAAAAGTGAATATATATAGACACACACACACATATTCTCAAACTGAAGCACAGAAATTATAGTTTCTGAAACTTAATTAAGAAACAATTTTGTAATATTTGTCAACAGAAACTCCAATAAAAATAATTTTAGTCTTGTTTCCTAAATATTTAAAACTTTTTGTTGATGTTTTATTTCATAGTCTCTCATTTTTAAAAATATGGCATTTGAGAATAATATGAAGAAGGGCTTTGTTTTGCTTCTAAAATGTGTCTTATAAAAATAACTCAACATATGTATTTTAGAAATGTTGGGAATGATAAGATTCAATTTGGTTATTGCATTCGCTTCTAACATATAATGCCAGAATCACTTTTCTCATTTCCAAATTTGGCTAGGTTAATCAACATGGGATATTGATCCCCCAGGATACAGACCTTATTCTTTGTCTGGCTCCATAGTGTACTCTACCAGTTTCATTCCCCTGCCTTCCGCACTCTGTTTCCTTTTTTACAGTCACTGAGAACTTCTTGAATTCTACGAACATACCATCATCTTTCGCAAATGTATATTCATATTATTTCCAGCACCTAGAATAGTTTCTCACCTTTCCCTCTCTCCTTATCCTTTTATTTGTTACCAAATCCTAGTCCTTTTTTATTATAAGGAAGTTATCACGTCATATGTGCTTGTACTGTTATGTAGTGTACAATATAAGGCAGTGGCTCTCAAAGTGTGGTCCAGCACATTTGTTAGCAGCATTAGCATCATCTGGGAATTTGTTAGAAAAGAATCTTTCCATATCCCACTCCAACTGACCAAGCAAACAAGCAAAAAACCTCTGAAAGTAGAGCCCAGCAATCTGTGTTTTAAAAAGCCTTTTGGGTGATTCTAATGAAACCCAATCATAACATGTAACCAAACCTCCATGAGAGCTAGAGCAATGGTTCCTAGTTTTCTAGGATTCAGCAGCTGGTCTAGTAAATAACAGTAGATCTGGAGTAGTTTCTATCAACCTCAGCTGCACTTTGGAATCTAAACTGTGGAGTGAATGATTCCTGGCCAACCCATGTGTATCACACAGTAGGATACTGCTCCAGTGGCTTTCAGTGGCTGAATTTTTGGAAGTAGATCAAAAGGTCTTCCTTCTGAGGAACTTCTGAGTGGACTCAAACGTCCAAAATTTTGTTTAGAAGCCCAACATTTTAATCATTTCCAGTAGTCTGGGTCACATCCCCACAGATTCTAATCTGGGACATAGCCTAGGCACAGGATTATTTGAAAGCTCTCTGGTTGATTCTGATATGCAACCAAATTTGAGAACTACCACTTTTCGGATTCATCATTTCATAATCACCACATAAGCAAGTATCCATTGACCCTTGTGGAGATATCTCTGTCATGATTTGATTCCGCTTTCTCTGTTTTTAGCTTGCTCTGTACTGCTTCTAATGATACCCCATCTCTGTGTCTATCACTCTCTCAAAGGTTTGAAAATGAAAGCTTTGTAACAACTCAATAAAATGGAGTGCCTTTTTAAAGACAAATTAATCATTTCAGCCTTCTCAAAGTTTTCTATTTTCCCTTAGTTGTGGCTGATTGGTGTTTGCCTTTTGCAAGCGTGTCAACTTTTCTCCCTGAAACAAAGTAGGAGCAGTGTCACGACATCATCAAAGCTCTCGTGTCGAAGGAACTACCTGTGGCTTTTACTCACAAAAGGCTTATAGAGGTACAAGATAACTGAGTTAGTGTTATGATTTATTTTCCACTACAAATAACAATTTCACATGATAACTTCTCCCAGAAGCATTTCTTAACCCTCCTGCATAATCCACTTTATCTTTTTTTCAATGTTTTGAATAAAAACATTGTATTGTAATTATGTAATGTGCCTTTTTCCTTCAAGTATATTGTGAGGTTCTTGATATCAAGGCTATCATGTGCTATACACCTCATAAAACTCCCTTCAACGTACATGTATTGATCTATGATTAATAAAATGTGTTTCTATTAATAGATGTCAACTTAATGCAGCAAAAAATGCATTTAACTATGACTGTGAATCATTGATGAAAAATATGTGTGGCAAAAACTTTATTTGCATTAATATTTTTTTTTGAAATCTATTAGTGTAGGCAGCAGATGTCAAACACATAATTATCAACAATTGCCTATCAAATAACTACTATGCAAGTTACTTCACCTGGAAACTAAGAAAGACATAATCTTGTGTCACATCCCAGAGCTGCTACATGTAAACTTACGTTTAATAGAATCTTTAGGGAGCTGTGGTGGCTTAGTGCCTAAGGCATTTGACTGCTAACCAGAAGGCTGGTGGTTCAAACCCACCAGCTGCTCCTTGGAAGGAAGGTTGGGTAATCTACTTCTGTAGTAATACCACCTTGGAAACCCAAGGAGGAGTCGCTATGAGTCAGATCCGACCAGAAGGCCTGAGTTTGTTTGTCTGTTTGTTAGGTGATACCTAACACTGTACATTTTCTAAAGCATTTATTCAGAATCGTAATTCTCAAACCTCTTTTTTGGATTAGAGTCACCAACTGGTTTCCATGTGTATACATATGTACATGACTTCCATAAACATTGTTATTATAATGTGTTATTATATTATATTTGAGGTATTTTTCAGTTTTTCTTTACTGTATTCTAATCAATAAAGAGAAAATAACACCAACTTTTAATAAATGCAGTATTATTAGAAATCTATTCAAATATCTTTTACTTTACTTGGATCTACAATCAACGCCTGTGAAAGCAACAGCCAGGACATCAAACAATGTGTTGCACTGGCCAAATCTGTTGCAAAAGACCTCTCTAAAGCACAAAGATATAACTCTGAAAACTAAGATGTGCCATGGTATTTGTAATAGCCTCACATGGATGTGAAAGCCAAGCAATGAATAAAGAAGATTAAAGAAGAACTGATGCCTTTAAATTGTGATGTTGGCGAAGAATAGTGAAAATTGCATGGTCAGCCAGAACAAAATCTGCCCTTGAAGAAGTGTGGGTGGAATGCTCCTTGTTAAGTGAGAGTGGCCAAACTTCATCTCATGTACTTTGGGTGTGTTATCAGAAGGGACCAGTTCCTGGAGAGGGACATCATGCTTGGTAAAGTAGAAGGTCAGCAAAAAAGGGAAGACCCTCAATGAGATGGACCGACACAGTGCCTGCAGCAATGGATTTAATTATAGCAACGATTGTGAGGATGGAGCACAGCTGGGCAGTGTTTTGTTCTGTTTTGCGTAGGGTTGCTGTGGTTCAGAAATGACACCTAAACAAAATTCAAATATTTTTATTTATAAGTTTTTCTTTACCTCTTTTCATACTTGTCACTTTCATGAAATTCAAACTGACCAAAGACTTCTATGAGACCCTCATCTCAATTTAAAATCTTCCAGATAATTATGCTTATAGAAAATTGCCTCTATGTGGGTGTCCTGAATACTTAGCAGCCTTGCGTGTTTCCACATAGGTCCCATAAGTAAGATACAACTACAATCT
Organism: Orycteropus afer afer; assembly: GCF_000298275.1. Lineage (NCBI taxonomy): Eukaryota > Metazoa > Chordata > Mammalia > Tubulidentata > Orycteropodidae > Orycteropus > Orycteropus afer. The sequence continues at coordinate 8,259,248 of NW_006921740.1, forward strand.
GGTCCAAGTCATAGTGGTCCTATCTATGATCTTCCCAGATGTATATCAAGATAGGCACTCTTACAGTAGCTGATAAATATATGCCTTTTCCCTCTGTCTTTCTATCTTTGAGATACTGTCTATCTTTCAGGAGATTGCCATAAGTCAGAATAGAATTGCCTCTCCAAAAGAGGGCAACAGACTCATAGTGATATTTCCCACCTGACCCCTCCAATTAGCATTTAAGGACTTGACACTATGTTATTCTTACTTAGATTGTTGACAAATCAATTGGAGTTTAGTATGTCTTTATTGGCCTAATCTAGGGGATGGCAAGTACAATCTACAAGCCTTATACTGTCACAACTGCTTGAATGCTTAACAATGCCATTACACTTGAAATTTTACATATTTATGCAGCAATTAAAAAAAAAAATAAATGTCTAGATATTTTTTTTCCTACCACTCTAATCTCATTGGAATAGGAAATGGAGCATTATGATTTTTATATAAAAATAATAAAAAACCTGAATGTCTCCATATTGAGTATCTCAAAGACTGGCTTTCAGTTTTAGATTAAACTATCTTTACAGGAAAACAATCAGAGAATTTCAATTAATTTCATTACCTAAAATTATCCAGTGTAAAACAAGAATAAGAAGTTCCCCACACTCCCCTCTTCATTTACTTTTCCTGTCTTCCTGAGTGTCTCTGCTGCTTTCAAATCAGTTATCTGATATTGTAACACACAAGACTTAAATGACTACATCAAAAAATATGTACAATTTAATAAAGGACAAAAACTGAAACCATAAAATATGTACACTTTCTTGGAAGATTCTTTTTTTTAATTTAAAGAAAACTTGAACAAAATCATCTCTTATATAGCTGTGCTAATTTTCCATATTTAGCCACTCTTCAGAAGGAAGACTGGGCAATCTACTTCTCTAGAGATACCACTTTGGAAACCCAAGGAGGGGTCACTATGAGTAAAATTGACCCAATAGCAGTGAGTTTGGATTTTTTTGAATATTTTTTTCACCTGCCAAAACTTATTTATATGTGTCAATTCCATTTATAGTCTACTTTAATCTCCTAACATTTCATATTTCTTCATCATCTGCATAATAGTGACTAAAAAGTATATATAGACTTTTATATGTACATATTCTTCCACTTTTCTATGTCTAGTTACTTTTTCAGTTAATCTTTTTATTTGTTTAATTATATTTTACTTCTAACACATTATATTCCTTCAACAAATATGCATCTATCATTTACTATATATTAAAGATACAGAAGACATGAAAAAAAAGATCTAAATGTGTGTCTTTCTTGAGCTGAGTCAACTTTTCCAGCTGGTCTGAAATCTCACTGAAAATTGCCTTAAATAATAAAAATATCATTTTTTTTTTTTTTTTTTTGCCAGAAGACGGCATACGAGATGTCGAGCAG
>NW_006921740.1:8265538-8266520 GCF_000298275.1 Orycteropus afer afer
AAGTATGAGAAAATGATACAACTCTGATGCATTCCCTTCTTGATTTTAAACCATGCACTGTCCCCTTGTTCTGTTCAAACGACAGCCTCCTGGTCAAGGTACAGGTTCCTCATGAATACTATTAAGTGGTCTGGAATTCCCATTCTTCTCAATGTTACCCACAATTTGTTATGATCCACACAATAATATGCCTTTGTATAGTCAATAAAACATAAGTAAACATCTTCCTGGTGTTCTTTGCCTTGATCCAAGAGCCATATGACAGCAGCTATGATATCCATTGTTCCATGTCTTCCTCTGAATACAGCTTGCACCTCTGGAAGTTCTCAGTCGACATACTACTGCAAATTTTTCTGAGTTTTCTTCAGTAAGATCTTACTTGCATGCAAATTTCAATAATTTCCACATTCTGTGGGATCACCTTTCCTTGGAATGGGTACAAATATGGATCTCTTCCAGGCAGTTGGGCAGGTAGCTGTCTCCCAAATCTCTTGGCATAACCAAATGAGTGCTTCCAGTGGGGCATCTGTTTGTTGAAACACCTCAATGGGTATTTTGTCAATTCCTGGAACCTTGTTCTTTGCTAAGTCCTTCCTTGCAGCTTTGACTTCCTCCTTCAGTACCATTGCTTCTTGATAATATGCCAACTCCTCAAATGGATGAAGATCTACCAGTTCTTTTTGTTACAGTGACTCTGCGTATTCCTTCCATCTTCTTTTGATGTTTCCTGCATCATTCAATATTTTTCCCATAGAATCTTTCAATATTGCAACTTGAGACTTAAATTTTGTCCTCAGTTCTTTCAGCTTGAGAAATGCCGAGAGTGATCTTCCCTTTTAGTTTCCGAACTCCAAGTCTTTGCACAATTTCATTATAGTAATTGGCTTTGTCTGCTTGAGCTGCTCTTTGAAATCTTCTGTTCTACTCTTTTACTGGTCATTTCTTCCATTTACTTTAGCTACTGTCTGCTCAAGGGCAACTT
>NW_006921740.1:8267165-8273059 GCF_000298275.1 Orycteropus afer afer
TTTTCTCAACTTTGGCTTTAGTGGTTGGTGCACAAATTTGAATAATAGTTGTATTAATGGGTCTCCCTTGTGGGCGTATGAACATTATCTTATCACTGACAGCATTGTACTTCAGGACAGATCTTGAAATATCCTTTGTGATGATGAATGCCATGCCATTCCTCTTCAAATTGTCATTCCCGGCATAGTAGATAATATGATTTTCTGATTCAAAATGGCCCAAACCAGTCCATTTCAGCTCACTAATTCCTAGGATATCAATCTTTATGCATTCCATTTCATTTTTAACAACTTTCAATGTTCCAAGATTCATACTTCATATATTCCATTTTACTATTATTAATGAATTTTTGAATCTGTTTCTCCTCAATTTGAGTCAAACCACATCACCAAATGGAAGTCTCGAAAGCTTTACCTTGCCCATATCAGTATGGCTGGTTTTACTCTGATGATGCAGCTCTTGCCCAGTCATATTTTGAGAGCCTTCCAACCTAAGTGGGTCATCCTCCTGCTCTGTCTTGGACAATGTTTCCAGGCTATTCATAAAGATGTGCAGGAATGTATCAGTGTTTCTCTCCTATTTGTAAGGTTTTCCCTGGCTTATTCTTTGAGAAGTGGATGGTCTCTTCCCTCCTTCTTGTCTTTCTCAGTCTCCAAGTCACATTAAAACCTGTGCATCATGTGCTTCCCGCTGTGTTTGAAAGCCTCACAGCAACACACCACCACAATAGGACAAATTGATAGACATATTTGTCTCCCTTAGCTGTTTGGAACCTCTCCAAACTCCCCTTACCTGGATCTCTGCTGTTGCCTCCTACCTCTGTCCTGGCCCCCCTGTCCTTTCCCCCATTTTCTCACCTTGGTGTTTGTGGGGCATGGCCTGGGGTCCTTCCAATTACCTGGATCTCTGCCCCTGACTTCTTGTCTGTCCGGGTCCCCCAGCCTTTTTCTCTCCCTTCCCTTTATACCTCTAGTTATTCAAATGTATAAAAATCTAATCTCTAGACAAAATTATTTAACATCTGATAAACCACATGTTGCTCAGTATTTTAAGAGAGAGCTTGTAAGACAAACATCTTTTTTTTTTTCCCTCATTGAAATCAAGAATAGGAATTGACATCTTTCAAAATAATGAATATGGATGCACTTAGTCAAAGTATATACCTGAAGTTGTGAAATCTATCCTAGAGAGGAATTTGAATGGGAAATCTAAAATACAAGACTCGATTTTAGAGCATGCTTGTGTAGAATTTACTGGTATTAGAGAACAAAGGTGAATGAATCCTGGAGAAAGCTACTTGAATAGAACCACCTGACATAACACACAATCTCTTCAACAAGGGAATGTCTTTCTCAGCTCAGAGACATCTCACTCAAGGTCATCTTCCTTCCCACTATAGCCCACATCAATGTCTGTTCCTCAGGGGATGATAAAGACCGACCACCCGTGGTGTAGTAAATTACCTGGTATCGCTTTTCTAGCCATAAGTCTTTGTAAACACCATGGTGGAATTTGCTGTGAGCAACTAAGGAGCTCCTGATTGTAAAAGTTATCCATCTGGGGTATTTCTGTTGAGAGTGGCACAAAGCAATGTTCTGGGAAGTTCGCTCTCTCTCAGGTGCTTAGAATTCTGATGTTCTGATTGGTTAGTTTGGCCACACTGCCAGCCTCAAAAAGAGGTCTCTGAGAGGCAGAAGAAGTCTCTTTGACTGCTGACTGAGAAAGATGTGATGCTGAGAGAAATGTGCTCCTGAGAGACATGCACTGCTGAGAAAGAGAAACCAAGAGACACATGCTGCTGAGAAACAGACACTGAGAGATACACACTGCTGGGAGAGAGACAGAGAGACACTGTTGGCTGAGAGATGGTGGGCTGAGAGAGACTGAGGGTACTTCCTGAACTTGAATTGTAGCCTGCTGCTTCCCTAATAAACCCCATAATCTGTAAGTTCTGTGTGGCCACTGCAGCGAATTATCGAACCTAGCAGAGAAGTGGACTCGACGGCACATAACAACAACAACAACAACAACAACAACAGCAGAGAAGTGGTAGGTGTTGCTGGAGGATGGGTTGGTGCAAGGGGTGGAGGGAGGCAGCCTGTCTGGCCTCACAGGAATAGGCCTTGGGCTAATGATGGTGATTATGTCTTCCTCCTGTGGAGTTAGAGGAAGTCAGAAGATGTGACTCCCTGCCCCTTTGGCACCACCATAACCCAACTAGGGGCAATTCTGAAGTACCATTCTAGTTCCAACACTCTTTTTTTTTCTTTCTCCCAACTGCTGTGGTGTTGATCAGGGCTCTAAACTTGCTTCACAGCTCAACTTATTTCCTGTCTGATCCTGCTTTCTTTTTCTCCCTTCCTTACTCTTTAACATTATGTACGTTGACTTCATCACAGAGATTGCCTTTTGGAGAACACAAACAGCAGTAGAAACTATCACAGTTTTGATATAAAACACTATGGAAAAAAAAGTCTACTTTAGAAAATATTATAGAACACATTCAACTGAAGAATTCATTTGTTATTTAAAGGTGCTGTATAGTATTTATAATAGTTTTGACTCCATGGCAATTTTGTAAACTTAATGTATTACATCACAATGAAAATATCCATAACATGCATTTATAATTTAAAAATCCATTCTATGTCCAGTTATTTTTTGACAAAGGCTATATTATTTAATAGTTATTCTATCATGACTTAGTCCTAGAATCTACTCTCAGGTCTATCCCTGGCTACCAAAATTTACACTATCTCTTTGTATCAATGTTTCCTGTTTTGTAAAATGGAAATATAATTAATTCCTTGTTTTTTTATATACAGTTGCTGGAAAGTCAAACTTTGTGAAAATTCTTCATAAATTATAAGACTTACAACAATACAAGGAGGCATTTTTTACCGATGTAGAAAATATTTACTGTTAAATCTTACTTTTTGAACAAAATCTAAATTCAGGCCATCCCCATTGTCAACATGTGACTTAAGGACAACTAACTGGTATTATGTAAATCGGTGCTTCCTTTGAAAAGATTGAACCAATAAATTCCTTATCACAATCACCTTCACTTGCTGCATATACAGCTTTTAAATCATTGAAAATAGTTTGGGCCTTTTCTTATACTATACCAAACCCACTGCCACTGAGTTGATTTAAACTCCTAGTGACACTATAGAACAGAGTAGAACTACCCATAGAATTTCCAAAGCTCTACATCTTTTCAGAAGCAGACTGCCTCATCTTTCTCCCACAAGGTAGCTGAAGACATGCCACAGTGTCACACGAGCTCCTATTTCTAATAATTAAAAAAAAAAAATCCTAAGAGTAGAGGTAACTAGACTTCTCATGTCATGCTTTATTATATCCTTTATTATATCTTACATCTGAGTTAAAAACTTAGAATTACATGAACTGTGTTGGGAGAAAAATGTAATTGCCTGATGGATCTCAATTTAATACCATATTCATAGTATTGGCTGCCTATAGTTAGCATGAAAGGACACTCCATTATATCTTTTTATGGTCCTGGAAAAAAAGTGGCAAAAGTATTATCAATAAGTTCATTTACTCAAATATATTTGGAATAAATTCTTATATTAAGAGAGAGCACTTTGAGATTGTAAAATTTTGGGATTTTGCAAAGAGAAGACTAAACTGAGGTTTGGAAGACCTGAATGCCACACCCAACTCTGCCACTACAAGGTGCACAACCTTGGGTAAACAGCTGGTCTTCAGGGTGCTCCTTGTGCTCAGGCAGATGGACCAGTGGAAGCTGATGTTTCCTCTTCTGTGGCTCCTTTTCATTCTCTTCTACTTCGACTTTTAATTTCACTGTAATTGTGATCACTTCTTAGCCTCACTATAAACTTCCACCAGTGAGCTTTATGGAACCCCTGTGTTAGGGATTACATTGTGCCCCCAAAAGTGTCATGTTCAAGTCCAAACCCTTGTACCTGTGAATGTGACCCTGTTTGGTAAAATAGGTTTTCTTTTTTATGTTAATTACTTCATGCCAGGTTGGGTGCATCCTAAACTTAATCACTTCTGTGAGGTATCTTATAAAAAGAGCAGAATAGACAGACATGCACACAGTAGGGGAGGCAGGCATCAAGAAGCCTCTATTATAGGCAATGCCTTGACTTGAATTTGTAGCCTCCAAAGATGTGAGAGAATAAATTCCTGCTCTTTAAAGCCATCTACCTTTGACATTTATGTTACCACAATACTAGGTAACTAGGATGTTTGTGTGTCAACTTGGCTGGGCCTGGTTGAGTGACTGGGCAGCTGGTGGTAGTTTCTGCATGTTGAGACCAGCAATCAACTCCATGGTGGGTTCTACCACAAGCAGCTGAGTAGCAGCCTTTGGGATGTGGTCTGCTTCCTGTATATAAGGAGAAGCCTTGGGAATGATCTCTAGCATATGACGTGCTTGGACCCTGCATGTAGCCATGTCATTGTTCAGCAGCCTGTTGTGCTCTGCCGACCTTGGGACTTAAAATGGACTTAAGTTAATGGCCTGCCATGAGGTTTGGTAACATTGGGACTGTGCCTTTTTGCTTGTCAATCTTGGGACTTCTCAGCCTCAGCAGCCAGCAGCTATCTGAGTGAAGAAATGCCTCTAGCTCCAGTGGGCTGGGAGCAGGAGGCAGAGCTGGACCCCAAGGTTGAGGGGCTTTAACCCAGCCCCTAGAGCCTGGCACTTTGAAGTTGGACTTAAAGCCTCCAAATTGTAAGAATAAACTCTTGTTTGTTAAGGCCATGCCTTTTGTGGTATATATTCCTGTCAGAGTGGCACTAGGTAACCAGAACACCCTGTAAGTAAGTTCTACACCCCAACTTTGTCCATAACACTGTAATTCACCTTAGTTGAAATCTCCTTTTATTTTGCAGGCAATGTAATATTTTTATAAGGTCTTCAGTAAATACTACTCTTCTGTTCACTGTGATTCATAGGTAGATGTTCAAAAGGTGCTTGTTTGGTAGCTCAGGCAATGGCTACAATCAGGTGGCTCACGGGCCACACATGTCCTGAAGATGTGTTTCTCTGGTCTACAGGTTGATGACCTCAAAGTCATGGAAAGCACAGTGTTTAAAATTCGATTAAATCTCCAAATATCAAAATTTGGGGAGGCCTTTAAAAATAATAGGAGCTCTAGTGGCATAGTGGTTAAAACATTCAGCTGCTAACCAAAGTTGATTGTTCAAACCCACCAACTGCTCTGCATGTGAAAGATGAGGCAATATGCTTCTGAAAAGATTTACAGACTTGGAAACATTATGGGGCAGTTCTACCATGTCCTATGGAGTCATTATGACTCAGATTCAACTGCATGCCAGTGGGTTTAGTTTCGGTATTAAAAATAAGAACTTACAGTTTATTTTGGAAATTTGTTGCCATTGTTAGCAGAAAAAAAAAAAAAAAAAATTGTCCCCTGACTCAAGAAAGCATTGTGTAGTACTGTACCATACCTGTGACTAGTTGTGAATTTGACCATGGTAATCCAAAGCATTTTTACTGGTTGGTTGTTGGAAGCAGATTATCAGGTCTTTCTTCCTAGTCTGTCTTAGGCTGGAAGCTCTACTGAAATTTGTTCAGCATAACTGTACAGGTCTCCACTGACAGAGGGGTGGGGGGGCACAGGAGGTGCATTGGCTAAGAATTGAACATGGGTCTTCCACAAAGAAGGCAAGAATTCTACCACTGAACTACAATGCTTTGTCTCTCAGACATTAGAAGACTGGTAAAATAGCATGTGTATTCTTAAATGTCAAACGTTGGTTAGAGATGAAGGGTATCTATCATTTTAATGAAGCTTTTTATTATATGCTTCACTACAGGCCCAACCATTCCGTTTTCTCTTTGTATCTTCGGTTGACAGTCATTTCCTATTCA
>NW_006921740.1:8277048-8280210 GCF_000298275.1 Orycteropus afer afer
TTGTTAATGATTTTTCCACCAATCCTGATAGTGCTTTGTTCTTCATATACTCCAGATGTTCAGATTATTTCCTCTTCATACAGATTGAATAAATATGGAGAACATATACACTCCTAATGCATACCTTCCACATTTTAAAACATGCAGTGTCCCCCTGCTCTGTTCAAACTACCACCTCTTGGTCTACCTACAGTTTCCTCATGAGCACAATTAATTGTTCTGGAATTCCAATTCTTCACAGCATTAATCATATTTTGTTATGATCCACACAGTTGAATATCTTTGCATAGATAATAAAACACAAGTAAACATCTTTCTGGTATTCTTTGCTTTCAATCATGCTTCATCTGACAGCAATGATGATATCCCTTCTCTCACATACTCTTCTGAATCTGTTTTGCATTTCTGGAAGTTCCCTGTCAATATACTGGTACAACCTTTTCTGAATGATCTTCAGCAAAATTTTACTTGAGTGTGACATTAATGATATTTTTCCATAATTTATCATTCTATTGAAACACTTTTCTTTGGAATGCTCACAAATACTGATCATTTTCAGTTGGTTGGCCAGGAAGATGTCTTCTAAATTTCTTGCAAAAAATAGTAAGCACCTCCAGTGCTGCATACATTTGTTGAAACATCTCACAGGTAGTCCATCAAGGAATTCCTGAAACCTTATTTTTCACCAATTCACTCAGAGCAGCTTGAACTTCTTTCAATCACATGCCACCTGCTGAAATGGTTGAACATCAAACAATTCTTTTTGATACAGTGACTTTGTGTATTCATTCCATCTTGTCTTGATGCTTCCTGCATCATTCAATATTTTGCCCACAGAATCCTTCAGTTTTGCAATTTGTGGCTTGATTTTTTTCTTCATTCATTTCAGGGAGAGAAATGTCAAGAATGCTCTTCCTTTTTGTTTTTCTAATTCCAGGTCTTTGCATATTTTATAATAATATTTTACTTTGTCATCTCGAGCTGACTTTTGAAATCTTCTGTCCAGCTCTTTTATTTCATTATTGTGTCCATTCACTTTAGCTACTCTATGCTCAAAAACAAGTTTCAGAGTTTCTTCTAACATTCCTTTTAGTCTTTTCTTCCTTTTTAATGATCTTTTGCTCTCTTCATGTATGATGGTCTTGTGTCATCCCACAATTCATATGATCTTCAGTCACTGGTGTTCAATATGTCAAGTCAATTCTTCATATGGTTTCTAAATTCAGATTGGATATACTCAAGGTCATATTTTGACTCTAATCAACTTATTTTTATTTTCTTCATCTTCAACCTGAACTTGCGTATGAGTAATTGATGGTCTGTTCCAGAGTCGGCTCCTGGCCTTATTTTGATAGATGATATTGATTTTCTCCATTGCCCTTTTCCTCAGACATAGTCAATTTGATTCCTGTATATTCCATTTGGCAAAGTCCACATGTACAGCCATTGCTTATGTTGTTGAAAAAATGAATAAGTGATTGGTCTTAAAAATTCTGTCACGAGATCTCCATCTTTCCATTGAGGTCCTATTTTCCAACTACCAATGCTGCTTCTTTATCTCTAACTTTTGCGTTCCAATCACCAGTAATAATAAATACATCTTGATTACAAGTTTGGTCAGTTTCAGACTTCAGAAGTTGGTAAAAATCTTCTATTTCTTCATCTTTGACTTTAGTGTTTGGTGCATAAATTTGATGAAATTATTATTATTAACTGAACTTTCTTGTAGATGTATAGATATTATCCTGATAATATGGTACTTCAAGATAGATCTTGAAATGTTCTTTTTGAAAATAAATGTGGTATCCTTCCTCTTCAATTTATCCTTCCCACCACAGTAGATCATATGATTGTCTGATTCAAAATGGCCAATATCAGACCATTTCAGCTCAGTAATGTATAAGATATTGATCTTTATGCATTCAATTTCATTTCTGACAACCTCTAATTTTCTTAGATTCATACTTCATGCAGTTCACATTCTGTTCATTCATGAATGTTTACAGCTGTTTCTTCCCATTTTGAGTCATGTCCCATCAGGAAATGAAAGTCTGAAAAGCTTTATTTTATCCACATCACCAAGGTCAACTCTACTTTGAGGAAGAAGTACTGCCCAAGTTGTATTTTGAGTATCTTCCAACTTGAGGGGCTAATTTTCAGGCATTATATCAATGTTTTCTTTGCTATTTGTGCAGTTTTCCAGTAATATGTAAGGCAGTGTTTCACTGCTATCAAGAAGGTTTTCAGTGGCTAGTTTTTAGGAGATGTGTGTGACCAAATCCTTCTTCCCAGTCTGTCTTAGTTTGGGAACTCTGCTGATAACTGTTCACCTTGAGTGACCCTGCTGATATTTATAATACTGGTGGAATAGCTTCCAGTCTCACAGAAACACACTAGCCACGACAGTATGACAAACTGATAGATCTGTAGTGGCATTAACTGTTAGAAAGATGCAAATAAAAACAACAATAGATACCATCTTACCCTAGCAATACTAGTAAGGTTCAAAAAGACAGAAAACAACAAATACAGATGACAGTATAGAGATTTTGAACTCTCATACACTTCTGGTGGGAATTTAAAACAGTACAACCACTGTGGAAATTTGCATGGTGCTTCTTTAAAATGTTGGAAATAGAAATACCATACCACCCAACAATCCCATTAATAGGTATATATCCTACAGAAATAAGAGCCATGGCATGAGTAGATGTATGCACACCCATGTTCACTGCAGGACTATTCACCACAGTAAAAAAATGGAAAAAAACTTAAGTGTCCATCAATGGAGGAATGGATAAACATACAATGGTTAGTACATACACAAAATGGAATAATATGCAGTTAAAGAATAACGATGAATCTGCAAAACATCTCTAACATGGATGATCTTGAAGGACTTTACACTGAATGAAAGTAGTCAATAACAGGACAGACACTGTATGAGATAAGGATTATAAAAGTCAAGAAAATGTTTACACACAGGGAAAAAAAAAAAAGTTCTTTGATGGTTACCTGGGATGGGAGCAGAGGAGAAGGGAGGGAAAATTACTAACTAAAAAGTTGTTGTTGTTATGTGCTGTCGAGTCGGCCCCGACTCATAGCGACCCCTCCTTGGGTTTCCGAGGCAGTATCACTATGGAAGTAGGATTGCCCAACCTT
>NW_006921740.1:8280310-8281639 GCF_000298275.1 Orycteropus afer afer
GATACTGCCTTGGAAACCCAAGGAGGGGTCGCTATGAGTCAGGGCTGACTCGACGGCACATAACAACAACAACAACAATTCTTATATTCTTATTTAGCTTTTCCTAAACCATATTCTAGACAACATATTTTCATCCAGATATTAATAGATATTCCTGAGAAATAAGCATGTAAATATACTTGGGAAAAATGAGACTAAACTCAAAAATGATTGTGTCTTTGAATAAGCTTTTAAGACTCTATTCTGCATCATGAGTATCCTAGAAATGCAGTTTTCAGCATCTCTCATTCATCGAAGCATAAAATTTGTGGTATCATTCATCCTGGGTTCTTAGCAATGAGAAAGGTCTTTGAAGTCGTCTCATCTAATTCACTATTTTTCATATGAGGAGTTTGCGATCTGGGAAGGATAAGGGATGTGTTAGAATGTTTGCATATATGGTGATATTAATTTTATTGTTGGAGACTTCCTAGTCACAGATTTCTCAATCTCTATAAACTCATACTTTATCTCCCAGTTTTTCAACCTATCAGCCTTATTGTACTAAACTTGTTACCCCACTTGGACAAAGGGCATTCATTTTAAGAATATTGTAATTAACTAAATTGAAAAAATGATTTTTTAGCTAGAAGAATATCTGCATGGCACAAATGGTTAATTGCTACTAACTGAAATGTTAGTAGGCACCCAGGGGTACTTTGAAAGAAAAATCAGAAGATCTGCTTCTGAAAGATCAACCATTGAAAATCCCATGGACCACACTCCTGTTTTGACACACATAAGGCTGATCATAAGAACTTGATGGCAATAGTTTTTGTTTTTGTTTATTTGGCTGGTTGGTTTGTTGCCTGGAACAGGTGGAAGATCACTAATAATCAAAATTATCTGCAGAGTCTGGGCCACTATAGAGAATATGCATAACCTTTGCCTGAAGATTTTGATAGGCATACTTATTCCTGAAATTTCTGACACTCTCTCAAGTGGTGGATGACCATGAAAAATTTTATTCATTTTTTACCATCACCAGACATGATAATTTGACTGAGACATTCCCTGGATAGAGCCAGTTTTACTAGTCTTTGAGATGAAGTGTTTCAAATGCAGTGGTTCCTCCAAATAAACCTCACAGTATATAAAGCATCATGTGGATGGACTTTGAGAACAGACATTCAGCAGAAGACTCAGTGTCCAAATCCAGCTTCATTTGTATGTGACATTAAAATTTGTACTAAACTTCTATGTAAAATTTTCTACTTTGGAAAACAAATTTTGCACTTTCACAATTGTCCTTATTGTAATTGAGAAATAAATACAATAAGGAGTACAATT
>NW_006921740.1:8282429-8289552 GCF_000298275.1 Orycteropus afer afer
GAGGCAGTATCACTATGGAAGTAGGATTGCCCAACCTTAAAGTAGACACCTATTAATTGGATATAAGGAAAATCAATACACATTAAGTGGGAAATCAGTGCATAATCAGTTCTACCCAAAAAAAAAAAAAAAAAAAAAAAACAACCTATTCAGATCCGACTTAGTCAATTCTTGAAGAACATATAACAATTATAAACATATATCACAAAAAAAGTTACTGCCGTCAAGTCATTTCCAACTCATAGAGAACCCTCCTTGGGTTTCTGAAGAGGTATCTCTATGGAAGTAGATTGCCCGAAATCAACTCTATAGCATCTAACAATAGCACAATATGGTCAAGGCAAAGGAAGACACTGAAATATGTACAAGAGTCACAGACAACAAGGGTAAATACTATTACATACATAATCCTGCAATAACAGCAATAGTAAACAGTAATCTATGAATGGAACCTTAGGTAGACATGCAAGCCGAACAGATATGAGAAGGCAAATGGGACCATATATATAAGTACATACATTCTGGCAGAGACTATTTCTACACAGATGTTTGTATGTGGTGCAAATATATCCATGTTTATAGTAGAGCACTCAAGTGGCAAAGATGTGAAAATTCCTTTCCCATAACCAAATACCTTGAGAGAATGAGTCACCGGCCTGTAGGGATTAGGACCACCAGATCTGGAGACATATAGGTCAATGGGCATAGTAAAGTTAACAAAGACAATGTCTACATCCTCCGGTGATGAGTAATACTGTAGACTTAAAAGCTAGCAAGTGTCCATCTCTCCCCATCTGGAGTAAAGAGCATGAAGAAAAAGACTTAAGGAAAAAAGTATTCCAAAGGACTAGTGGAGTATGTGAACCACAGCCTCCAGTATCCAGAGACCAGAAAATTTTGATGGTGCCCAGTTACCATTACTGAACCCTGTTTGGGACCACAGAAGGTCCTGGACAGAATGGGAGGAAAATGTAAAACAAAATAATTTTAAAAAGAAAAACAGAGTTACTGGTCTGATAGAGAGTGTTGGAACCTCTAAGACTGTGGCCCTTCGATACCCATCATACCTGGAACTGATCCTATGTCCAGGGATCATCTTTCAGCCAAAAACAGACAAATCCATAAAGGGAACAATAACACTTTGTGTGGACTGTGCTTCTCAGAAGAGTTAACCACATGTGATCAAAAGGGCAGCATGTGCTCCATAATAAAGCTCAGAAGGCAGGAGGGGGCAGGAAAGAAGGTTGAATGGATGGGGAATCCAGGGAGGAAGTGGGAAGATAGCTGTTACTTTGAGAGAATTGTAACTAATGTTATGAAGCAACATGTGTATAAATAGTTGAATGGAAAACTAATTTGCTCTGTAAACCTTCATAAAAACCACAATTTGAAAAAGAAAAGAAAACATATATAAAATGCTTGATATTAGTAGCTTCTTTCTAAATGCTATTTCCCTTTCTCAGACAGTTAGAATGATTAATGAAATAATCCATTGTCTGTTTCCTTATGGGAGGAAGAAATTGAGAATTAGGGCAGCTCTTTTCTGAGAAAGTATTGTGCTGCTCTTAGATATGGTGTTATTGGCCCTGTAAATGATGACTTGTTTCTTTAGCACTTTTGTTGAGAGGAGGTCTTACTTCCTCCCAGCAGTTCATATCAATCCCCATGCTTAGGTGACAGAAAGCTGTGGTGCACAAACCCTCCAGAGTGGGTGTTGCTCTATTATTTACTCCTTCTAAAGAGAAACATTGATCAAATCCAGCATATCTGTACTGGTGATTTATTATTCTACTTTATTATTATACAAGAGGATTAATGATTGAGGAGAAACTTAGTTCAACTATTGGAGAAGTAAATATACATGCTACTTTGTTATTTGATTACACCAAAAGTATTTTAAATCTTTAATGTTACACTGGGCTTAGGACAATTTTATGCAGGTAGTTCCAAATTACCTCATGTGTCTTGACCAAGAGGTTTTTTTCTATCGACAGTTGTGTGTGTGTGTGTTGGCTTTAACTAAAATATCATTTTCTAAGCTCTCATATTCACCATCACGTTTAAAGTTTATAACAAGTCATGTTGTTAGAATGAGTATTAGGGATAAGCACTGGAACTCTGCTATTCTGATAAGAAGGAATTGTTCCCATATAAGGAAGTGGAAGAGGATTAGAGAAATCTCATTTCACCATGTGCCTTGAGAGCTCACTTTGGAGAGACCAAGATCTACAAAGAAAGCAAAAATAAAGCAGTTACCTCCTATCCTTTAGGTACTACCTTTTTCTCAGAAGTTGGTGAGTCTATACTTTGTCTTGCTATTTTAGACATTGTACCTAATGCATTTGGGAGTGAAATGCTAAATACTGACCAAAGTTTATGCTACTTCTATATTTACTCCTTGATGTCAGAGTTGCTTAAGCACTCCATTTACTAATAAACGTATCAATCATTTTCTGGTTTCTTTTCTTTCTTTGTCTATTCTTTGTCTATTTTAAGCCTACAGGTCACTCTTCTGAACTACTGTTTCACAAACATCTTCCACTTCTTTGGCCACCCAGCTTTCCACCAGACCCAGTCAAAAGCATTGCCTAGATCAGTGCTGTAACCCTCCTTCTCTTTTTGTACACCTGAAATTCTGCATACTGTTGTCACTAAATATTCATGCTCTTCAAAAGACCACCTGCCATTTAACATGAGCTGGGCAAGTTTTTCCTTTTGTTCTTAACAATGATACTACCTTCTACTATTTTCTTCAGTCATTCTTCACATGACAATCTTGCACCCAGTGTACCCAGGATGCTTTAGAAATGTATTCAGATTTAGCACACGTAGCAAAAAGGATTTAACCTACTGCCCATTCAGGCCCTATGTGTCTTTTCATAAGGAGCCCTGGTGGTGCAGTGATTAAGCATTCAGCTGCTGAGAGTTGGCGGTTCAAACCCACCAACCACTTCATGGAAGAAAGATGTGGCAATCTGCTTCTGTAAAGATTATACTCTTGGAAATCTTATGGGACAGTTTTACTCCTTCTGATAGGGTTGCTATAAGTCAGAATTGACTTGACTACAATGGGCTGGCATATAACAACAACAACAGTGGGTTTGAGTACTTCTGTATAGCACATCAGGATTGGAGGAAAATTTATTCACAACATGTGATATGAAGAAGACACAACCTTTCTTGATGAAAGTGAAGATGACTTAAAGCACTTAGTGATGAATATTAAAGACTACAGTTTGCAGTAAGGATTACACCTCAACATAAAGAAAACAAAAATCCTCACAACTGGGACAATGGGCAACGTCACGATAAATGGAGAAAGGATTGAAGTTCTCAAAGATTTCATATTATTTGTTTCCACAATCAACACCAATGGAAATAGAACTCAAGAAATCAGATGACGTATTGCACTGGGAAACTGCTGCAAAAGGTGTCTTTAAAGTGCTGAAGGGCAAAGATGTTTCTTTGAAGACAAAAAAAAAAAAAAAGCAAACAAAACTCACTGCCATCAATTGATTCTGACTCATAGTGACCCTCATTGGGTTTCTGAGGTGATAAATCTTTACAAAAGTAGATTGTCCAGTCTTCCTTACATGGAATGGCTGGTGGGTTTGAACCACCAACCTTCTGGTTTGCTGTCAAATGCCTTATGCACTATGCCTCCAGAGTTACTTCTTTGAAGACTAAGGTGTGCCTAAACCAAGCCATGGTGTTTTCAATCACCGCATATGCATGTGAAAGCTGGACAATGAATAAGGAAGACCAAAGACTTGATGCCTTTGAGTTCTGTTGTTGACAAAGAATACTGAAAGTACCACAGACTGCCAGAAGAACAAACAAATCTGTCCTGGAAGAATTGCAGCCAGTCGGCTCCTTTGAAGTGAGAAAGGCCAGACTTTGTGTCACCTACTTTGGTCATGTTACAACACTTTGGTCATGTTGTCAGAAGGGACTATTCCCTTGAGAAAGATATCATGATTGGTAAAGTGAAGGGTCAGCAAAAAAGGGGAAGGCTCTCAATGAGAAAGATTGGCACGGTGGCTGCAACTGTGCCCTCACATATGGCAAGAATTGTGAGGCTTGCCCAGGACTGGGCAGTGTTTTATTCTGTTGTACATACGGTTGCTGTGAATCAGAGCTGAGTCAATGGCACCTAACAACAACAATAAGTGTATATGCCTGCTAAAGGAACACAGAGAAATAAGCCATTGCTTTTGCTACTGCAAAGATGATAGGAATGTATTCATATATTAAGTGATTTTTGAGCTGGATCTTATTTCATAAGTGCAGGTATTTTTCATTTCAGGAAAATTCTAATTATGCCAAAAGTGATATATATTCTTTTAAAAAATAAAACTAAAGAACGAATTACTCTATTGCCATCTTCCTTAAAATTAAAACTTTCTTAAGACTGTGATTATTTCTTTATAGTCTCTTTACTTCATTTATAATGTTAAAGAAGAATTAATGTTATCAGGATAGTATTGCTAGTATGGAATAACTCCAGGGGCACTATCAATATTGCATTTTATTGCATTTGATCTTGCTGACCACCACCATTTTCACAATGGTAATGTTATTTACACCGAATGCTGCATGAATAGCACTCCCTGAAATTGAAAGCAACCAATAAAGACATTCATGGAGCACTGGGTATACATATTCAATTCTGGGTTAGGTCCCCTATGCTTTTGAAGATACAAAAACAAGTAGATCTGCTTTCTTGAAGTCAAAGATTTTAGTTAAGGTTAGAGGAAAAAAACCTCACAAATGTCTGACACGGAGCAGTGAATAGCATTGTATAAATAGATGCTAATTTTTAGGCATAATGAAATTGGTAGGAAGCAGGAGTCAATTTAAACTAGAATATTCTGCAAAATCTTTTGGATACAAAATAGGATGTAGATAATTAGGGGAAAGAGAGGAGTAATGCAAACTAAGATATGGCACTGAAAGTGAATGAATAATACTGAAACCAGGTAGCACATTGCCTAAGGCATTTGACTACCAACCAGATGGCTGGAAGTTTAAACCCACCAGCCACTCCTCAGAAGGAAAACTGGGCAATCTACTTCGATAGAAACACCATCTCAGAAACCCTAGGAGGGGTCGCTATGAGTCGGAAATGACTCAATGGCAGTGAGTTTCTTTTTTTTGATTTTAGAGAGGCATTTAAGAATTTTCTGCAATTGTGTTTCTCTGTGGTCAGCAAAGGATTCGGAAAAATGATCTCTCCACTAACCAATGCTGAGAGAATTAGTGTTTTGTTTGCTTTCTTATTTCTTTTTCTATCACCATTTAATATCTTATTGTCTTATAAATAGTATCCAGGTATTGATAAATAACCATCACCCATGGGCATCAAGGTAAACCAAGTAAACATTTTTAAGGAACAGCTAGTTCCTTTCTTCCTGGCCTTGATTTTATTTACTCAATTAATTATTTAATCTTAACAAGGAATATAGCCTCCCTGCGGTCTCTTCATCCATTTGAAGTAATCAGCAATGAAGGGAGGCAATGCAGTAAATGGACTCTGTGTGGAGGAATGAGAATCACTGGTAACTGTTGTTTTAAGTACCATGAACATAACAGTGGCAGTTCAGTAATAGTGATAAAAAAGTAATTTATATTGAGCACATCTAATGAAAGGTTATTATATGGAAAAATGATGACTGGTTGTTCTCCATCACTAGTAGGCAAAGAAAAAGATTATTTGGATTTCAATATTAGTAGCCTATTTGATTGAACAAGATAGTAATATTTTTGAGAAAGACGTTAAAATAGGTAAGAATGGTTATTTATCTATTAAAAACACTTTTAGTTGAAGTCTGTGTGCAGCCAGGGGGATGGATTCAAAGATTATCATGTAAAAACATTATCACTAGTATTTTTGAGGGAAATAGAATTCCAGGGAATTTATTCCTAAATCATGTTGTTTACATAGTATTTTACATTTTTATTTTGTTTTCTTTGTGAAGTGGATGATTGATTCCCAATATTTTTTTGTGTTTCTGGGACCTTGCCAAGATCACACATGTAATTAATAACAATGGAGTAGTGGGGAATGATGTTGGAAAAATTCAGAACTTCTTTGGTCTTTTATGACCAAAGTTAACACTTCAATTGCAGCATTTCCATGAAGGACTCATGGAAGCTCAAGGTGGCTACAACTCATGGCTACCTCATGTATAACAGAGCAAAATATTCCCAGGTTCTGTTCCATCTTCATAATTGTTAATATGTTTGAGCTCCTGTTATAGTTGTTGTTTCAGTTCATCTAATGGAGAGTTTCCTTCATTTTTTACCAACATGCTACTTTACCAAATACGGTGTCCTTTTCTAGAAACTTGTCTTTGTTGATAAAGTGTCTTGTCATCTCACTTCTAAGGAGCATTCTAGCTGTATATTCTGCCTTATTCATTCTTCTGGTAGCACAAAGCATGTTGAATATTCTTTGCCAACATCACAATTTAACTGCACCATGTTTTCCTCTATATTGCTTTTTAGTTGTTCAGTTTTTGCATACATATGAACAGTTGAAAAGACCATGACTTGGGTCAGGAGCACCTTAGTCATCAAAATGACATTTTTGCTTTTCAACTGTTTAAAAAGATCTTTTGCAGCAGATTGTCCCAATGCAGTTGTTGTTGTTGTTAGGTGCCGTCGAGTCATTTCCCACTCATAGCGACCCCATGCACAGCAGAACGAAACACTGCCCGATCCCGCGTCAGCTCCAGGATCCCTGCTGTATTTGAGCCCATCATCACAGTCACCTTGTCAATCCATCTCATTGAAGGCCTCCCCATCTTTCATCGACCCTCCACCCTACCGAGCATGACATCCTTCTCCAGGGAATGGTCCCTTCTAACAAAATGACCAAAGTAGGTGACACAAAGTCCGGCCATTCTCACTTCCAAGGAGCATTTCAGGTGCACTTCCTCCAGGACAGATCTGTTAGTTCTTTGAGCAGTCCATGGTACTTTCAGCATTATTCACCAACACTCCAACTCAAAAGCATCAACTCTTCTTCGGTCTTCCTTATTCATTGTCCATCTCTCACATGCATTCGAGGTAATTGGAAATATCATGGCTTGTGTCAGGTGCACCTTAGTCCTCAAGGAGA
>NW_006921741.1:0-6364 GCF_000298275.1 Orycteropus afer afer
TTGGGGAATCTACTTCCGTAGTGATACTGCCTTGGAAACCCAAGGAGAGGTTACTATGAGTCAGGTCCAACTCAATGGCACATAACAACAACAACAACATAGTTTAAGGTGCACTGATGACATGAGTGTAGACATAAATGAGAGATATATATGTCTGATCTATGTGTTTGGAATTGAAGCAAGAGGGCAAAGTCATGATCAATTAACTTGTTTACTTTTCAATTGCTATTATTTCTGAAATATGTTTGAGGGCAACATATCTACTTGAGGAAAAAATTACATTAGATAAGTCTTGTCAACATCATTTACATTGTCTTTCAAGGATATTCTACTTATTTAATAATCACTGAGGAAAACAATTATAATTTTACGAAGCAACATGAGTAGCAATAAAAGTTTAACTTCTGTTTACATACTTATAAAAGAAAAGCTATTCCAGATCTGGCTCTCAAAGATATCACTGATTCTGATATATTTTCTGCATCTCTCTTCTCAACTTAGTATAGCATATACTTTACATTAGCAGTTCATGCCAGTGTTATTATACTCAGGGTCATTGTTAATTATTTTTTTCAAGTTGTACTACTTGACTACTTAAAGCTCTTCCATCAAAAAGACATTAAACTTCATCTAGAAGCTCTGTATTTAAACCTATCATTCATCTGTACACCTAAGAAACAGATTTGACCAGCGTGAAAGTAGTGGCAAGGGAAATTCATACAGTTCATGTATTGCCAACCTACTTAAAGAGGGGTATCTATTTGGGATTTACGCTTGAGTAATATGTTGCCAATGGGAAAAATATGAGGAAATAAAGAGAAATCAACTATTATCCTACATGCTAAGAAGAAACGAAAAATAATTGAAAATAATTAAAAATTATTTTTACAGCATTGTGGTAACATGGAGAAATTCATTAGCAAATAAAAGACTGAGGAGAAAATTAGTTTAAGATGAAAAGGAAGATGAAGAATACATTAAAAATATAAATGAAATTTTCAAAAATTGAAATCAAATATCAAAGTTAGGATCCACATTAAAGGCAGTAAATACCAGAAGTGATTGGGTAGGAAACGCAATCTGAATGTGGAAGTCAAATTTAATAAGTGTTTTGGGAATAATTCAATAAAAATAGTAAAATTATAAAAATTATAGAGAAAAAATTGAAAATTGTGAAAATATAAATCCAACGCAGATTTATTATTTATTCTGAGGTAGAAGCCAGAATAATTATAGCAGAAGCAACAGTTGGAATCATAATGAAATAAAACCTTGCTGCACTTAACAAAGACCAATGAACATAAAATGAAACGGCTGTCCAAAATCCAGATAAATCTAATTGCTCTCAATATAGACAGAGCTGGCAGTTGTATTGCTCCAGTTTACAGAGTGTAGGTCTTTTAAGATAATACCAGAATGTAGGCAGTCCCGGTTACAAACGAGATCTGTTCCCAAGTGTGTCTTTAAGTCAAATTAGTAGGTAAGTCAGAGTAGGTTCTTATAGTTTTTATTCAGTCTTACTTTAGTGCAAGGAAAGGCTCAAAGAAAGGTGCACATGCAGTAAGTGAAGGTGATTGTGATGAAGAATGTGTAGTGAGTAGGGGTTGGTTCAGTCATTTCTAAATGAAGGCAAATTTACTTAACATTAAAGGGCAAGTTGGGGCTGTCCATATATCAATCAAACATTCATAACCTGGCAATTTTCTGTAATCTCTAATCTAAACTCACAAATTACAGAAAAGAAAGAAAGATTGTGTATGATTCAGAAAATAAAATCAATGTCTTTAACCAGAGTTGTGATAATTGTTTGGCTTTGGAAGAAAAACAAAACATATATGTTCCCTGAATCCATCCCACAGAGAGATGGGAAGATTTTAAATCTGAAGGCCAAGTATGTGGCTCTATCACCACAGGTGACTTTTTAATGCACACCCCTATTGGGAATTACCAGTTGAAAACATGATAATGATAACTATCATTATTGGAGGCCTATTATGTGCTAAGTGCTCTATATCTATTACCATTTTAATCTTTACTGTTTCCCATTACATAGGAATCACTCTTATTTTACAGATGAAGAAGCAGAGCTAAAGTGAAGTTAAATATTCTAGACAATGTACTTAAAGACTTTACTTACATAATGAACCCAATGTCCATTTGAAGTACATATTTTACCCCTCCCTTTACAATGGTTTAGTGATATATCCAAGAACATAAGGCCAGTAATTATTACAACCACTAGTCAAAGATGTTTAACATTTAATTAAATTTGTAGTGGTGAACCAGGAATGAAATTGAAATCCATATGACACCAAGAACTTTACCCTTTTCAATAAACCATTTTTGGGACTAAGAAGTCTATTGGGGTCAGTTTGACTAAGTACATATAGTCCAAAAAAACCAAAAACACAAACTCAGTGCCGTCAGTCAAGTCAGATCTGACTCACAGCAACTCCTCCTTGGGTTTCCGAGGTGGTATCACTATGGAAATAGATTGCCCCATCGTCCTTCCAAGAAGTGGCTGGTGGGTAGAACCGCCAGCCTTCTGGTTAGCAGTCAAATGCCTTAGGCACTATGCCACCAGAGCTGGACTATGCTAAATTTTGTCTTACGCCAAAGAATAAGGATACAGGCTGGATTTTTTGTTTGTTTTGTGTTTTAAGGTTTTCTTACTTTAAAGGCAGTGGTAGCTTATTTTGTCCCTTAATGCCCAAAGTTCGTATGACTTTCTATAAATCTCTCTGATTTATTCATATCCTGGCTGAATATCAGAGACCTGTTGAATTGTGTTTGCTAAGAAGGTATGTTAAAGTCCTAACCCTGGAACTTCCAAATGTGATGTTATTTGGAAATAGGGTCATTGTGGATGTAATTAGTTAATATAATGTTGCTAGGATTGGCCTTAATCTTTTTATGGATGGTATCTTTATGAGAGAGACACACATACACACAGATGGAAGTTAGTCACATGAAGAATGAGATAGAGATCAGAGTTAAGCTGTCAAAAACAAAGGAATATCTAGGGCTACCTGGAAGAGACAAGGAAGGATGTTTCTCTAGAGCATTTGGAGAAAGTATTGTCCTGCCAACACTCTGATTTAGAACTTCAAGCCTCTAGAACTTTGAGAAAGTAAAATTTTATTGTTTTATGCCACTCATTTTGTGATACATTGTTACAGTATCCCTGGCAAACTAGTGTATATTCTTTTGTTTAGATTCCCTTTAGATTATAAGGTAATTTTAAGGAATGAGCTCATTAGTGTACATTAGTGATAAATAAAACTTTGAAAGTTCTTCGAATATGCCAGAAAACTCCTTAAATATTTATTAGATAATAAACTCAGTAAAAAGTAGTGCAGCATAGTGTATTGGTAAAAGCACTGAAGTTGGTTTAAGAAGATTCTGAATATTTGCACCAAGACTTACTAGCTGCCTAAAAACATGATTGGGCCTCTTCAACCACTGGTTTCTTTATTTATAATATCTTCCTCACATACCTGGTATCACCAAGGGGCTAA
This sequence comes from Orycteropus afer afer, assembly GCF_000298275.1. Lineage (NCBI taxonomy): Eukaryota > Metazoa > Chordata > Mammalia > Tubulidentata > Orycteropodidae > Orycteropus > Orycteropus afer. The sequence continues at coordinate 3,519 of NW_006921741.1, forward strand.
AAGACCATGTGAACCCTAGCCTCCTCATCCTTGAGACCAGAAGAACTAGATGTTGTCTACTGACATCTACTGACTACTCTGAACCAAACTAAACCAAACTCTCTGCCACTGAGTTGATTTAGACTCATAACAACCCCTCCTTGGGTTTCTGAGATAATATCTCTAGGGAAGTAGATTTCCCAATCTTCTTTCCAAGGATTGGCTAGTGGGGTTGAATCACCAGCCTTCTTCTGGTTAGCAGTCAGAGCAGGTTCTGGAGAGAGTGGAAGAAAAATTGTGAAACAAAACTGAAAATCATAAAAAAGACCAGGCAAACTGGTCTGATAGAGATGGTAGAACTCTCAAGACAAGAGACCTTAGACACACTTCAAGCCTGGAACTGAACTCACCCCACACAGCTCAACTTTCAGCCACATGACAGGCCTATAAGGTGAACAATAATACAAGGGAGGTTCACACTCATTAGAACAACCAACCATATGAGATCAAAATGGTAGCATTTGCACAGGGATCAAGCTCAGTATGCAGGAAAGAAGGTAGGAAGGAAGGCAGGAAAGGAAAGGAAAGAAGGATGAAGGGAAATGGCTGTTACATTGTGGGATTACAATGAATGTCACAAAATAGAAGGTGTCTAACTTGCTGAATGTAAAACCAATTTGTTCTGGAAACTTTCACTCAAATTACAATTAAAAAAAAAAAAAGTAAAGTGTAGCATCATCCAATGATTTCTCCCTCTCAATTGTTTCTTTTGGAAATATCTAATCTAAATCATCAAAAACAAAATCCATCAAGTCAATTCCAACTCACTGAAACTCTTACTGGGTTTTCAAGGTGGTAAATCCTTACAGAAGTAGATTGCTTCATCTTCCCTTCCACGAAGCAGCTGTGGGCTTGAATGGTTAGCAGTCAAATGCCATAGGCACTGTACCACCAGCACTCCTTAATCTAAGTCATAATGTGATATAATTAACCGACTTCACGCATCTATTCAATTAAAAAAATTCATTATGCCTATTCTGTCATGAAGAGTATCTCAATGACTTCCAATATTATTTGCCTAAACAATTTCTTTTTAAATTGCCACCTATGTTTCTTAAAGAAGTTCTCCTTAAGAAGGTCCACTTAATATTGAGCTCAACTCTATCTAATATATATTTTCTGGTAATGGGGTGTGGAAGGACCTTTCTAGCATTCCTACTAGAGGCAGGAGAATCTCAGATTTTGTATTCAAAAAGTGGTCATAAAGATGATCCAGACATAGCCTTCACTTTTCAGAAAGGTCACCAGGACCTTAGAAAAGTAAAGTCATTTATGCAAAGTCATGTACTTATTGATGGATCATGAAATTAACCCACTATCTCTTCTCTTTGTCCTTATCCAGACTGCCAGATATGAACTCAATCAGTTAAAATTGGCAAGCCATATGCAAATTGTTTGAAAGTCCTGCTCTTCTTGTACTTCACAGCTGAGTTCAGAATTTCTGAATTACCAAAGTACAAAAATGCAAACTTCTTGAATGCCCTCCAAAATGTGTCTGAGAGTCCTTAAACTTTCATGCTTGCAAACTTTCCCTCATTCTGAATCTTATTATTTAACAACCTTTCCAGGGACTTAGGGAATTGTGCTGAGTCAGCACAATTGCATTTATAATTCAGATATCTAGTGTAAACTATATTTTCTCTTCCCACCACTAATCATTGCTCAATTTTTAACAACTCATTGGACATTGATCAATGTCAAGGTCATCCACCTTGAATAATCAGGGAGGTGCTATCAGTTGTCAAAATGTTATCAGTAAAAGCAAAGAAAAAAAAAAAAGGGCTTCTGTTTTGGCATGTAAAATGTGGCAGAAAAGAAGAATAAGAATTTTGTGCCTCAAAACATCCAAACACGAATAACTTCAAACTAATGAATTGTCTGTCTTATTGTAAGGTGTTTTCTGCTTAGAGATTTTGAGTTTTGAGTCATTAGGCTGACCAGGATTCAAGTATTTTTGGTAGAGACAATATGTAACTCTAGAACCTCTGACTTTAGTCCAGCACTTTTATAATAATACCATTCTTCAACCATGAGCCTTATGAACGGATAGTGGAAATACATATAAGATGGTTGATTTTTTACTCAAAACTCCCTGAAGTAGTGGCTCTTTAACCGAATAAAATTATATTCTGGATGGATTACCAGCTGTAAATGTATAATAATTATAACATTGGTCATCATTTGTTGAGAGTCTACAATATTACTTAAACATATGGCATGTAGTTTGAACTATGAAGTCATATGGCTGTAGGTTCTCATCCTGACTCTGTCACTTACTTACTATTCACATCTGCATAAGTCATTTAACCATTATGAACCTTTTTCTTCATTTTTAAAATGTAAAAAATAGCAACTTCATGGGGTTATTGTAAAAATTAAATGGAATCACGTATGTAAGACACTTTCTCCAGGCTCTGACACATTACAAGAGCATAATACGTGTTTCATTTTCATTAGTTTTTCTCATCCGTAAACTTCCTTGAACACCATTGCCATCCTCTCAGAGAGATTTACATATTTCTCCCAAGTTGCAGAACTAGTGACTGGTGGAATCAGGATTCAAACTCAGGTGTCTGTTTACATACTACAGTCTAGAACAGTGAGAATCCACCGCCTATGTTCTTTCTTATACATGATAATTCCCCTCGCTTTTCTGTATAAAATTATTGTATTGGCATGATTTCTAATTCAATTTGCAGACAAGTCCAATAGTTCAACAAGACCTTACTATGAAGCTAAGAAAAACTATCTTTATATCCATTGATTGATATTTTATTAACAAAACAAGGATTATACCATAAATGTAA
>NW_006921741.1:34101-35094 GCF_000298275.1 Orycteropus afer afer
GACTCACAACCTTAACTACCATGAGGAGTACATTTTCAAATAAGTTGGGTTCAAGTCTTCAGTTCGATGGTATTTAAGAAGAAGTCTAATACTGCCTTCTCAATTACCTATTCTACTTTTCTAAATTCTCTTTTACAGAGAACAATCGGCATATTCTTTCTGGTCTTCCTGATCCAGCATGGCCATACTCAGCACAGCATCAAGGGATCACAAAGAGTTACTCATCCTTGCTATCAAGACGAGAGAGTTGGGCAATCTACTTCCATAGTGATACCACCTCAGAAACTCAAGGAAGGGTCACTATGACTAGGGTTCGACTCCACAGCACATAACAACAACAACTATCAAGACATGCCCCCCAACACACACACATGCACACATGCACATACACATTCATAAATGCACAGTTATTTTCACAATGTTTAAAGTTCTAAAATGCTAATGAAACCCCTTTGCGTAGTCTTACTTTGTGTGGCATAAAAATATGAACTTTATACTTTGGACTGCTCAGGCTCACAGCTTAGATCCTCAGAGGTACCATGTTTTTTTTTTTGTTTTGTTTTCAGATTTCAAAGCTCTTAAGCATGCCTTTTGTTTTAGCTCCTCATATCACTAGCTTCTACTCATTCAGTTCTAATATCACATCTTCAGAGAGGTCTTTCCTTATTGCTCCAATTTTAATTAGCTTTTCCTTCTCAGTCTCTTTCAAATAATACTTTCCTTCCCAGAACCTTATCTACTATCTTTTTTGGTTTTTGGTGACTTATTATTTTAAATGTCTGAGTCCCTTGTAAGTTTCATAATAGTAGAAACCATAGGACCAGCTACAAAATTTGTGGGGCCCAATGACAAATGAAAATGTGGGACTCCTTGTTCAAAAAATAATTTCTAATTTCAAGAGAGCAACAGCAGAGCATTGCACCAAGCTCTGAGCGTTAGGCTCTGTGAGATGGTAAAGACTGCATTCACTTGATGCCAACCTTGTCTCTCCTC
>NW_006921741.1:37969-39598 GCF_000298275.1 Orycteropus afer afer
GATGGATGGAGAAAACATTGACGTTGTCAAGGACTTCATATTACTTGGTTTTACAATCAGCACCAATGGAAGCAGTAGTCAAGACATCAGACAACGTACTGCATTGGGCAAATCTGCTGCAAAAGACCTCTTCCAACTGATGAAGAGCAAAGATGTCTCCTTGAAAACTAAGGTGCACCTAACCCAAGCTGTGGTATTTACAATAGTCTCTTATACATATGAGGAGATCTGGTAGCGTAGTGCCTAAGGCATTTGCCTGCTAACCAGAAGGCTGACAGTTCACACTCACCAACCACTCCTTGGAAGGAAGGTCAGGCAATCTCCTTCTGTAGTGATACTTGCCACGGCCGACAAAATAGCACAGGTCACAAAATGAAGCGGCACGAAAGGATTAAATGGTTTTTTATAAAGTAACAGGAGCCAGGCGGGTGCCCTGCATGTTCTGTGAGAGTGACTCCTGATGTATCCGCTCTGCTTTATTTATACATAAGCATATGATTACATCATTATTCTTGATATTTCTTTAAAAAAAATCAAGTATTCAATCAAATATTGTTTTACAGTAAAATCAAATTTAAAAGTTAAAGTTTTACCCTTTCTCATACCCAAAGGCATTTTCCCATGTCCAAATGTATTGAATAATTAATTAGGTTAACATCCCTTGTAGGATTAGCAAATAATCACTAAGATACCTCATTCTAAAACAACATGATTGTTAAGGTACATGATTCTAAAGAATGGTTTCTAAGGTATACTATTCTTTGGGCAAAACGTTATTCCAGGGAAACAGGTTAGCAAACATTTTGCTGGGGCAATGTTCCACCCCAGGAACACAAAGCTGAAGCCAAGCATTCAACCGTAAGAGAGGTCTTGCCACCTCTTAAAGCAATCATTCAACCATAAAAGAAGCCTTGCCATCTCTTAACTGTAATTAGAACATGTGCCTTGCCATCATGTTCTTTTGGGGGTCTTTTGCTTGATCTCCAACAGATACCACCTCAGAAACCCAAGTAGGGGTCGCTATGAGTCGGATACAACTCCACAGCAATGGCTGCATTGTGTTGCTTATACATGTGAAAGCTGGACAATGAATGAGGAAGACTGAAGAAGAGTTGATGCTTTTGAGTTGTGGTGTTGGAGAAGAATGCTAAGAGTACAATGGACTGCTAAAAGGACTAACAAATCTGTCCTGGAAGAAGTACAGCAGGAAGGTCCCTTAGAAGTGAGAATGGCCAGACTTTGTCTCACCTACCTTGGACATGTTATCAGAAGGAACCATTCCCTGGAGAAGGATATCATGCTTGGTAAAGTGGAGCGTTAATTAAAAAAGGGAAGGTCCTCAATGTGAAGGATTGACACTGAGACTGCCACGATAGACTCCGGTATAACAAGGATCATGAGGCTGGTACAGGACAGGCAGTGTTTCATTCTGCTGGGCACAGGGTCGCTGTGAGTTGGAGACGGTGGCATCTAACAACAACAACAACACCTTTAGATGTGGTCAAGTAGGACTCCTCCTCCATGCCCAACTCCAAGAACCCTACACATCAGGAAAGTGGAGCACTTTCTTGGAGTTTTTCTAAGCTGTACTCTGTCTGGGACTGATTTGGGCCAGCAATGCCATTAAAG
>NW_006921741.1:39883-64606 GCF_000298275.1 Orycteropus afer afer
TCTACTTCCGTAGTGATACTGCCTCAGAAACCCAAGGAGGGGTCGCTATGAGTTGGGTCTGACTCAACGGCACATAACAACAACAACAACAAAAGTGTCCTATCCTGGGCCCCAATTCCCCAATTCCAGAATGATGACCTGATGAATGAATTGTTCCCTCTGGATAGTGAAACATTTCTTTCACAGAATTGTGCAAGACTGAACCATCTGAAGAATGCTGGCATGCTTATTTTGGGTGACAGATATATCAGACAGAGGATAACTTCAGGGTCTTGACTACCAATAATTTACTGCTGGACCCTGAACTTGACTGAATCTGTTATGCAGTTAAGTATTTGTTCTCCCAATCTGTGTACTGAGAAGTAGTGTCACTTTGGGTCTATAGACATAAAAGAATGTGCTTCCTCTGTCACCGGCACTCAGGATAGTCACCGCACTATGCAAAAAACATTTTTTGCAGCCTCTGTCAAGTGTCTCTATACTGAGGTGGAGATGGCTGTGCCTACCTCCTCTGTAAAACCAAGTGGCCCTTCTGGCCAATGTCTTCTTTTGCTTCTAATACACAATTTTCAAATAGGGGATGTGGGGTCTAGCTGATTCCCCAGTTCTGAGACTCATACCTATTGAGTATGATGAGTCAATTTTTTGCTTGAATAGGATACTCTTTTTATTCTGCCTACAGGACTCTTATTTTCCATCTGGTGGTAGTGTATGAAACACAAAGATACAGTCAACACTGAAAGAGAACTCATCCTAGGAATGCAGTTATTACACCCTTAATAGTTCAAGAGAAGACAAAATTGGATGACCTCTTTTCCTTTGTTTATGCTATAAAATAATGACTAATATATTTAAAAGCTCCCCAAAACTAGTTATTATTCACATTTATTACACACTTTGGGTCATCAATGAAGCACAGCAGCAAAATTTGAAAGAGTATTCATAGGAGGTGTTTTGGTTACCTAATGCCGCTGTAACAGAAAATACCACAAAAGGGTGGCTTGAACAAACAAGGATTTATTCTCTTACAGTTTAGAAGGCTAGATAGTCTGAGTTCAGAGTGCCAGCTTTAGGGGCTGGGTGAAAGCTCCTTGAACCTGGGCTTCAGCTCTGCCTTTTGCTCACTGAAACTGGAGGCTTCTTTTAACTCAGACAGCTGCTGGGCGCTGAGGCCGACAACTCTAAGGTTTACAGGTGAAAGGGCACAGTCCCAAACTTATCAAGCAACACAGCAGGCCACTAATTCAAGCCCATTAACTATCCTAAGATCAGCAGAAAACATGGCAGGCCATTGAGATGAAGAACTGGACAAATATAGGGTCTAAGCATCCCAAAAAGCTCAGACACCTTTCCCAAAACTGTCTTTTTTAATACTGGAAGCAGACTACATCCCTAAGGTAGCTACTCAGTTCCTCCAGTATATTCTACACAGAGTTGATTACTAGTCTCATCATGGAGGAATAACTACATCCAACTGCCAGCCACTCAAAACTAGGCCCAGTCAAGTTGGCACACAAGTTAACTACCACAGGTGGCATAGGTGCACTGTGATTGATGGAAGGTGAGATGATAGTTGGAAGACGCAGCATCATAAGTAATGATGTAACCAGCATTAAATGAGAGCTATTAGGAAACTGAATAGGTAAAAGAACCTGTGTTATTTCAAGCAAATAACTTCTGAAGAATCACTGTACTGTGACTAATGACAGCACTGCTACTTTTCTCTCATTGTAGACAATATGGAATTAGTTAGGCATGGTATATTTGACAAAAAAGAAGCAAAGATATAGTTCCTAGACCAGTGGAATAAGACATGGTGCCCAGATCCTATAAAGAATCTTCAAATTCACTGATGTGACATAAATAAAAATGTGTGTACTCCTTTTCTATTCTTCTAAATCTTCATCAATAAATTACTATTTTTCATACAGGCCCATTATTTTTTTTTTATTCCATTTTAAATCAAATTGCTTATACTGACAGACAGAACACAACAAAAAATATTAGTCTCGGATCACGAATCCACTGATCCAGGAGATATAAACCCAGTTCTTAGAGAGGCAACAGTACCCCTTCCAGAAAAAGCAACAAACTCAATAAAGGAGAAGATAATGGATTTGACTTTTGCATGCTTGCAGAAGCATATATTTGCCTGTGTGAAAGAGAAAATCAAGCATAACATTTATTGAACAATAAAGGTAAGCTTTATTTGTGAAGGAAACAGAATTATTTTCTTACTAGCAAACTGTATGTAATATCACAGAAGATAAATCATAGGCTTAAAAATAGGAGGCATGCTGTATAAATACACCCAGAAGTGTGAATAATTGTAACACAGAGTTATAGCTGTTAACTTGGTAGGTTGGATCAATGAGCCACAGAATCAAAGTTAAAAAGAAAGCCTAGTTCTCACTGGGAGATTTGTTCCCTGGACCAAGTGGTATTAGTGTGTTAGGTCTCAGTGACATATGTAAAGCATTTAAGAAGCCACTGTACAGTGAGGTGGTGTTAAGTTTATTTTTCTACTATTAGCATTGGCCCTGCATAGGTTGTCTAACATCTTTGAGTCTCAGCGCATCTGTAAAATGCGGATCATAGCAGGGCTATTAGAGTGAACTCACTGCAGATAGGCATGTGCTAGCACTTGGTGAGAATTAAAGGCTTTACATCTGGACTTTTAATACTTCTGGTCCAAATTATCTTTACTATCTTTCAACAGATTATCATGTTTTTTCACATTAAAAACCTTACTTCTTAAATACTTTGAATATCAGAACATAAGAAAACCTAGGTGGTCAAATGTTTAGTCATAGAAATTCTTTGGATTTTTCCCAATCCTAGAAAAATTAAGAGGCTTACACAATGCCTGAATAAATGGTCGTATATTTATGAAATTCGTGATTTCCTTCATCGACACTCCCAACGTACCCACACTCTATACCCTTTGAGGTCCTATAGGAGCAGAACACTAAGTGACTATTGTTCCCATTCATCTGACACCTATTTCCTTCACTCTTGAAGAGAAGGGAATTTTCTCTCTCAAGCAACTTGTTGTTTTGTCCCATCGAGTTGATTCTAACTCAGTGTGACCCCACAGGACAGAGTAAAATGTTGCCACAAGGTTGTCTAGGTTATAATCTTTTACAAGAGCCAATAGCCAGGCCTGTTCCTCCACAGAGGGAGTACTCAACTAACTCACTGCTGTCGAGTTGGACCCAACTCATAGTGACCCCTCCTTGGGCTTCCAAGGCAGTATCACTACTGAAGTAGAATGCCCAAACTTCCTTCTGACAGAGGGACTGGTGGGTTCAAATTGCCAACCTTTCAGTTAGCAGCCAAGTGCTTAATCATTGGGCTACTAGGGCTCCTGTCTAAGGTAATTTGGGCCTCTCCATTTGCCAAGCTAAGAGATCCTCCCCTTGGCACTTTTGCCACTTTTAAAACTAAGATATTCTTAAAATGATCTGCAAGACTTAAAGCCTTGTTTGTCCTCAGAGGTAGAGGGTGAAAGGACAGAGGGAAAAAAATGACTACCTTCTTTGCTCTTTTAAAAGTAGGAATAACAAACCACAAATTAATAGCTGTATTTAAAGAGTACAAACTTAGCATCATCATTTATGTCTCCATCTTCCTTACCCCATGACATCCATTCAAACACCAAGTTGTCCAGAGTCCATGCTCTTAATAAAGAAGTCCCAACTACTCCATGTCTCTCTAGCCCCATTGCCAGCATCCAAGGGCAAGGTGCCACGAATCCTCACTTGGATGATGGCCACAGCCTGGTAAACGGTGTCCTACTGCCCTGCTACTCTTCTCAGACCCTGCCTCAGATTCTGTCACTAACAATAAAAGTAGTAGCTCCAAAATGTGCATCTGTACATGTTGACTACTCTGCTTAAAAACCTTTATCATATATTCTTCAGATGAAGTCCAATATCCATAATAAGAGCTTCTTAATCAGTCTCAGTTTTTCCAACATATTATCTTAAGACTTATTCAAGTATATTCAACCAAATAAAAGTGTCCTCATTTCTTCAGATAGAGAACACTCTCTCTTCCTTGTCAAATCTAATTTTCAGGCCAACTCCAGCCTTACAGTCAGTCTAGATAATGTCTCTCCAGTTCTTCATGCATTAGCTCACTCATTAGTTTCTCTCAATGGATTTTCTGGACTTTGTAGTGGGATGAGTGCCAAACCATATAATCCCCATTACCTTGTATCTTCTTCATACTTTATAACTAATTGTTTAATGTCAATCTTCTTCATTAGAATGTGAATGTCATAAAGGAAGAAACCATTCCAACTTGTTTGCCTAGTCTAATGAATAACATTATGAGTGCTGAGTAAATATCCATTAGAGGAATGCATGAAGGAACAAGTAAGAGAATTATTGATATGAACTACAGCCTTGCAGGTATTATAAATGACAGAACAACAGCCAATTTGAAGTCTATTGTAACTTGCTCATGTTTATGTTTTGTTTTGTTTCAATTCCAGAGTAAAACTACCAAAGACAAAAAAAAAAAGAATAAAATAAGTGTCACTTCACAGTTTTCAGTCAAGAAGAAACAAAACCTAATTATGTTATGTAGTGTTTTTTTTTTTTTTTTGTTTCTTTTAAAAATAAGTTTTAGATTAAGCAGACATTTCTTGGTCCAGTGATCTTATTATAGACAGCTGCTTGTGTCAAAGAACAGCTATAAAAATTGAGTATCTATAAGGAGCCAAGTTGTATGGAGATTAAGACCATGCAGTGAGATAAAGTTGGAATGAGTTTAATATAAGCTGCCTAAGAAGCCAAAAATTGTAGGAGTAACTTAAAATGATCAAGATTCACCATAATGTCCAAGCCTTTTCACCCAGCAATCCTTCTCTGGATATTCTAAGAAAATATATCAATAGTAGGGAAATTTTTTTCACTGTAACATTATCTTTAAATGTAAGAGGGAGTATTTTATTAATTTTATTGTCTACCATCTGTAGGATTTTTAATAGGTACTGACTGACTGTGTGAGGAATTCAGGTTAGTGAAAATGATGCAAAGGAAATAAATAATATAGTGAGAACTACAAGAATAATACTTCCCAAAGTGTGGTCTGCAGATGTCCTGTTCCAAAAGGACCTCCTTGTTAAATATGTAGATTTCTGAGCCCAGACCCACATCTGCTGAAACAGAATCTCTGGAAGCAAAAGCAAAAATATCTGGGACTTTGTCTTTCTTAATGTACAACCCAAGTAATTTTCATCATAACGAAAACGTGAAACAACTGTTTTAGAACAACATGAACAAAAGCAATATAGAAAGTTGCAAACATCTGGAGAAAATAGACATCTTGTTTCTAATATTTACAGACACATGAATGGAATTAATAAACTTTATCTCTTTTGATCTGATCTGAAGCAAGCCCAGCCCAAAATATGCTGATACTCAGAACCTGAAACATGGATTCTAGTGGATACTGTACAACTTACCTGCAAAGACCTTAGAGAGTTTACTTAATCTCTGCACTCCAGGATCCCAAAGAACAAAATAAATAAACTCACCTACCCTATCATGAGTCAATAAAATTGATAGATGATTATGAGATGGAAAAAACACAGGCTCTGAGAAGTCAGACAGACCTGAGCTTGAGCTGTCTATCTGTATTAATAGCTGTGACCTTAGGTAAATTACTCGACATTTCTATCTGCCTTTTCATCTATAGAATACATTCACTAATATCTTTTCTGCAAACCTAGCTAAATGATTATATGAGATGATGTGAACATCTACTGCCTAAATGTAGATGTTCAAGTTCAGTTTTCAGTAAGGATCCAAGGCTCTCCAATCCATCATACTGAGCATTCTTCCTAACATTCTGCCTCTAAAGTCTTAAAATCTTTAAAGAAGAAAATTATCTCTATTTTTTCTATTATGCTCTCACCTATTTTCATATATTCTTTCACACAGTCCTATATATGCCCTACGAAAAGGTGGATCATGCTTTTATTATTATTATTATTTATTTATAAAATTTATGCCATGAACAAACACATTTTTATAGGATTCTCTTGGGTTAAACTGCTTTAAACTAGTCTAGCATAATGCCTAAGGCACTTGACTGCTAACCAGAAGGCTGGCGGTTCAAACCCACCAGCCACTCCTTGGAAGGAAGATGGGGTAATCTACTTCAGTAGTGATACTGCCTCAGAAACTCAAGGAGCGGTCACTATGAGTCGGGTCCGACTCGATGGCACATAACAACAACAACAAGAGCAACAACCTGGATGGAAGATGCATTCTTATTTGAAAATGAGATGACAAACGGAAGACCACAGCATCTGTGGATATATTTTCCAAAGAGTAATTTTGAATCCTCATTGACAAAAATGAAAGTAAAGAAGTATATGGCCATAATGTCACCTAGTCACACTTACCTTTCCTGAAGCAAAGGCTTTTCATTTGTCCACTGCTTAGGTGAAGCCTGAATAAAATCTAAATCACACAATTAGTAAGACATTCATTGCAGAGCTCTTCAGTGAGCTGGTACTTATGCCTATCAAATTAAAGGATAATGGACATTTGGAACTTAAAATAGCGGAATCACATTAGGTTTGGAAGGACTCTCAAATGGCTATATAAAGTCTGAGAGCACCCACAGATGGTCAAAAGTTTTCCTGCTGTCAAGCAAACCTCTGGAATAATGTACAGTTCTGACTGTGCGTGTTAGATTCCTTCAGTGAATTCACTTAACAAATACTTATTCAGTGTCTACAATGTCTTTACTGTTGTGAAACTATTTTAGCAGACTCTATTTTTATGCATGATAACTTCTTTAAAGAAAATATACAGCATATTTTATCATAGAGAGTAACTGAAAAGGGTAGAAAGGTGCTATCTCAGAAAAGCTTATCAGGAAAATTGGAAGAGGGGATGCTTGAGTTGAAATCTAAATTCTGAGAAGGAACATGATATGTAAAGAATTAGGAGAAAGAAGAGTCCAAGCATCTGTAAACTCAAGTGCAAATATCTGAGACAGAACAGAAGCTGAGAGAGTTCAAATCTTCCAGACCACCAGCCCAACAAATTGTCTGAGTCCAAAACAGAAAGGAAACCAATGTGCAGGGAGGAAAGGTACCAGATGAAGTCAGAAAAAATAATTATTTCTAAAATAAATAACACAAAACCATCTGATACATAGAGCTTGTATTATTGCCCTTACCTGGGCTTATGTGATCTGCCTAAGTCAAATAGCAAGAGTTAAAGACCTTTGATTTCTGAGCCACTCCTCTTTTCATACAAAAACCCATACCTGAAAACTCAGTAGATGTCTTTACTAGCCGGTGTCCTCAGTCACTGCTGGAAAGTTCAAAAGATCTTGAGTAGTAGTAGATTACTAACATAATACTCATATAGTCACATTTTTTTAACAGACAAAGGGATCATTTCAGAGACATAAAATCTCATCTCATTTTCTTTATGATCAAAAGGACTACATTTCCCAGTGTGCTTAAATCGAACCATATGATTGACCTAAGTTAGTCAGACCACATGACTGAATGAATACCAGGTGATGGAAAGAAGAAGTAAGGAATGCTACTTATTATACACCATGGTGCTGGTCACTCTCTTGTTACTCTCCAGGCTCTGTCTTTTCTTTTGTCTATTGCAGAATAGATTTGTCACATCAGATATTTTTAAGTATGAGTTAACATCTGCCTTAATTTCATAGATGAGTTCACTGGCAGTCATTACATGTAATCAACATTTCATCTAGTAGATAACTCTGAACCCATGGAAAGAACCTACGCCTCTAAATCACCAAGGTGTAAAATCACCCACCAACTCCTCACTGAACTTTGACATGAATGACTATTACAACTTAATGGGTTACAACATAGAGATTTGGGATTTTGCTATAGCAGTGAGCCCATCATACAGTAATGGTGGAGTAACATTTTGTGTTTATGACTTCAAAATCAAAGATACTAATAACTATCCCTTTTGTTTTCCTCTTGAAATCTTAGAATACATAAAGTGGCAAAGAACTGCTTTCTATGGATTATACCTCAGTACTTACTACTGTGCCTTCACATAGAAACTCAATACATGCTACTGAATTAAATGGAACTTTTGAAATATCTAAGCAATTCTCAACATCTAGAAGAACCACATGTAGAAGGAAAACACAAACTTGAGGTATAGTCTCAACATGCTCTCTGTTTGTTTTGGATGAATTAATTAACCTCATTAAGTGGAATTGGATTAATGCATCTATAAAGACATTTCTAGCTCTAAAACAAATATATGATGGAAATCTCAGAACTCTTTGCTCTAATCTTAAAACCTTCATCTCCTTGCATTTGTAAACACTGATCAAAATTGTTTGCATTCTAATTTTAAAGCTCTCTGAGCACCTGTTATTTGCATCCTGTGTGTGAGCCAAATAATATGCCATAAACATCATTTCACCTCTTCGGATCACGGTTAATTCATTATAATGCTGAATGCAGAAGGCTCTGACTTTCTCTCACTAACTTCTCTTGAGATTTATCTCAGGAGGTATTTTTAAGTTTAAGTCCCATAACATCTGCCTAAATTTAGTAGATAAGATCATTAACAGTCATTACATCTAATCAACATCTAATCCTCATTAAAATAATACATTAAAAGGTTGAAATGGAAGTAAAAGCCAAGTAATGTTAAACATTTACTTTCTTTGAATGAATCTTCAGTGTCAGAAAATGTGTATCCTTTTAAAATATAGCTCTAAAAAAGTATGGACTGTCAATTTTAAGTCCACCTTGAGCTCTGCATTAGTAGTCTTTACTTTCCAAGACAAATGGGTTCATCAATCCCAACTAAACCACAGTTACACAATATTTATCCATCTATTAATGTATGTAATTAAACAGTATTAAACTGTCTATTTTTCTTCAAGCAAATCAGTATATTTTAAGGATAAAAATGAATTACTTCAGCCTTGAAACTGTGTCTATACATACTCTTGATGGCTTTTATATATGAAGATTAACTAATTCATTGATGTTTAGTCACTATTTTGAAGAATGTACTCTACTCAAGCACTAAGTATTTGGATGTGGCTGGATATTTACAATACTTTATTATTCATGGATAAAAACTCTTAATATATAAGCAAATTCATGTACCTACAAAATATCTATAGACCCAGAGGGTATCTTAATGATGTTTAGAGCTTTTATTTAAGCTCCTTCTCATAAATGCCCTAGTGAGAATGACCAAATAACATTAAAATATGTAGAAATCATCTCCCCCTATATAACCCCGATATTACATAATCTCCACATTGGAGTATCAAGATAAGTAGATCTCTCCCTTATAACCAGTATATTTGTATGCTACTTTCTTCAGTTTTTCTTTCTAAGGGTTACTCTTCAAACTTCATACTACACAGCCTTCATAATCCTAAACTGATACTTCCTTTCACAAAGACTACTATATACACTCTATGTTTTTTCAGCTATTGCCCTACAAATATCCCTATCTCCCATCCTTTAGAGAAGGAAGCTCTCATCCATGTTTTTACTCCACTGATTAAGAAGGTAAGAAGAGATAGGACCACCATGAAATTGGGAAACACAGATGCTGCTACACTATTTCTGCTAAAAGTTATATGTTAAATACAAGAGCAAGTGGTCTTAATTTGTCTCCATATATAATAAAGAACCACCATTTGTCTGTTAGTTTGTTGTACTGTAGTGGCCTATATATTGCTTTGATGCTAGGAGCTATGTCACCAGTATTTCATATACCAGCAGGGTCACCCATGATAGACAGGTTTCATTGGAGCTTCCAGACTAAGACAGACTGGAAAGAGGAGGGGGCCAGTCACCAGAAAAATTGGTGACAGGAAATCTTACAAATAGCAGTGAAACACTGCATGAAATATTACTGGAAAACTTTATGAATAGTAGTGAAATGCTATCTGATACAGTGTCAGAAGATGAAGCCCTCAAGTAGGAAGGTACTCAAAATACAACTGGAAGACCAGTTAATACTACTATGGTTCAAATTTACGCACCAACCACTAAAGCCAAAGATGAAGAAATTGATGATTTTTCCAAATTCTGCATTCTGAAACTGACTAAACATGCAATCAAGATGTGTTGAATTACTGGTGTTTGGAATGCAAAAGTTAGAAACAAAGAAAAAGCATCAGTAGTTGGAAAATATGGCCTTGGTGATAGAAATAACACTCAATATTGCATGGTAGAATTTTGCAAGACCAACAGCTTATTCACTGCAAATACCTTTTGTCAACAACATAAATAGTGACATACATGTGGACTTTGCCAGATGGAATATACAGGAATCAACTACCTCTATGAAAAGAGGCAATGGAAAAGCTCAATATTGTCAGTCAAACAAGGCCAGGAGCTGACTCTGGAACAGACCTTCAATTGCTCATAAGCAAGTTCAAGGTGAAGATGAAGACAATTAAGTCCACAAGAGCCAAAATAGGACTTTGATTATATCCCACCTGAATTTAGAGACCATCTAAACAAAATAGATCTGACACATTGAACGCCAGTGACCAAAACCCAGATGAGTTTTGAGATGACATTAAGAATATAATACATGAACAAAACAAAAGTTCATTAAAAAGGCAGGAAAGGAAGAAAATATCAAAATGGATGTCAGAAGACAGTCTGAAACTAGCTCTTGAATAAACAGCAGCTAAAGCAAATGGAAGAAATGATAAAATAAAAGAGCTGAGCAAAAGATTTCAAAGCATCACTCAAGAAGATAAAATAATTATAAAGAATTGTGCAAAGACCAGGAGTTAGAAAACTAAAAGGGAAGAACATGCTTGTCATTTATTAAGCTGAAAGAACTAAAGAAAAAATTCAAGCCTTGAGTTGCAATATTGAAGGATTCTAAGGGCAAAATATTGAACAATGCAGGAAACATCAAAAGTAGATGGAAGGAAAACACAGTCACTGGAGCAAAAAGAATTGATCGATGTTCAACATTTGAGGCTGTAGTATACAATGAAGAACCAATGTTACTGAAGGAAGAAATACACTGAGCTGAAGGAATTGGCAAAAAAAAAAAAAGTCCCAGAATTAATGGAATACCCATTGAAATGTCTTAACAAACAGATTCAGCACTAAAGGCACTCACTTGTTCATGTCGAGAAATTGAAGACAGCTCTCTGGCCAACTGCCTAGAAAGACCCATATTTATGCCACTTCCAAAGAAAGTTGAAAGAATGCAGAAATTATTGAACAATATTATTAATATCATGCACAAGTAAAATTTTTAAGATAATTTTTAAAAGGTTGCAGCAGTATACTGACAGAGAACTCTAAGAAATTCAAGCCAGATTCAGAAGAGGTCTTATTATTGTTGTGGAACGAGAGATATCATTTCTGATGTGAGATGGATCTTGCTTGAAAGCAAAGGATACCAGAAAGATGTTTACTTGTGTTTTATTGACTGTGTGGACCATAACTTTATGAAGAATGAGAATTCCAGAACACTTAATTGTGCTCATGAGGAACTTATACATAGACCAAAAGGCAGTTATTCGAACATACAAGGAGATACTGAATTGTTTAAAATCAGGAAAGATGTAGTTAAAATCAGAATTGTAACCTTTCACCGTACTTTTTAAATCTGTATGCTGTGCAAATAATCCAAGAAGCTGGACTACATGAAGAAAAATACAGCATCAGGATTGGAGGAAGTCTCATTAACAACCTGTGATACACAGATGACACAACCTTGTTTGTGGAAAGTGAAGATGACTTGAAGCACTTACTGATGAAGATCAAAGACTACAGCCTTCCATATGGATTACACCTCAACATAAAGAAAACTAAAATCTAGCAACATCATGATAAATAAGGAAAAAATTAAAGATGTCAGAGATTTCATTTTACTTGGGTCCACAATCAACAGCCATGGAAGTAGTAGTCAAGAAATCTGACAACTTGTTGCATTAGGCAAATCTTCTGCAAAAGACCTCTTTAAAGTATTAACAAGGAAAAATGTCACTTTGGAGACCAAGGTGCACCCGAGTCAAGCCATGGTGTTTTCAATAGCTTCATATGCATGTGAAAGTAGGACAATGAATAAGGAAGACTGAAGAAGAGTAGATGCATCTCAATAGTGGTATTGGTGAAGAATACCCAAAATACTATGGACTGCTAGAAAAATGAAAAAAAAAAAATCTTTCTTGGAAGAAGTGCAGCCCAATGCTTCTTAGAAGTGAGAATGGCCAGACCTTTTTTCTCAAATGTTGGTCATGTTCTTAGAAGTGGCCAACCCTTGGAGAAGGATGTCATTACTGGTAAAGTAGAGGGCCAGTGAAAAAGAAGACCCTCAACAAGATGGATTGATGGTGGCTGTGACAATGGGCTCAAGCATGAGCAAATATTTATTATGAAGATGGCACAGGACTAGGTATTGTTTCATTCTGTTGTACATAGGGTCATTATGAATCAGCCAAATTGACAGCACCAAACAACAACATAATGAAATGTTTTATTCACCGAGACTTTCAGCATACCTAAAATAATTACTGAAGTTCAACAGTTTAAGCACAATTAAAACATTATTCTAAACACTTAATAGAGAATATTTCTGAAATAAACTTCATAAACTGTTATACAGAGCACCCATATATGGCTTATATATATTAAAGGGCTTAAAACCAAACACTTTGACAGAGTTACAAACACAGATTAACATTCAGTTTCCTAAACATGCTAGGCAATACTCTTTCCAAGCAAAAAAGAAACTGGAGTAAAAATCTCTAATCCCTCTTTAAATCCCCAAATGTTGACTGTGACTTTCCATTTGATTGATGTCAGGGAGGCATCTTAAACTAAATTACTGGAATAGTAGCTCCTACATATTAAGCATCTTCGGTATGTGAGACACTGCACACATTTTTTAATATTATATTTAAAATCCTATGAGGTAGCATCATTCTTCTTAACTGCAAGCCAAAAGATGGTGTGGCCTTTGTGCCTCACTACCACTGGTTTTAAATAGATTTCCAAAATGTCTCTGCCTTTTCCTCACTCTAATTATAACAGTGGGTAGATGGAAGAAGAAGCTGGTCTCCCAAATAATTAGAATCTGCATTTCTTAACAAGTTTCCAGGTGATTTTATACACACTAAATAAAATTTGAGAAGCACTGTTCTGGTTATTGAAAGTAATATAAGTAATGCAACATCTGCTCAAAGAATATAGGGTGAACATTTTCATCAGGTAGATACATTCCTTCCAGCAATTAATCCTGGGAGAACAAAAGGGCAGTGTTTGCACAGGAAGATAGCTTGGGGGGCAGGAATGCATAGGAAAGGACACAGGGAAGAGGTAACTACAGACAGGAAGTGGGAAGAGAGCTATTACATGGTGGTGAATTGCAGTCAATGTCATGAAACAAAATGTGCATGAACTTCTGTATGGAAAATGAATTTGCTCTGTGAACTTTCACTCAAATCACAATAAAAACTTAAAAAAAAAAAAAAAAGGATGTCATTATTCAGAGGAGAGATATATAAGTAAGCCAAACTTGCCATGTGATTTGTGAAGACCATTATTAGCTCCTTTCTTGAATCCCAGTTTTGATATAGAAGGTAAGGGAGAGAGAGAAAATGAAGAAATATTATTTAAAATGTCATTCATTTTAAATGAAAAAAAGAAAAAAATGTTGCCATCAAGATGACTCTGACTCATGTTGACTCCATGTGTGTTAGTGTAAAACTGTGCTCCACAGGGCTTTCAATAGCTGATTTTTCAGTAGATTACAGGGCTTTTCTGAGTAGACTTGAACCTCTAACTGTGGTCAGCAGCTGAGAGAATTAACCACTTGCAACACTGCGGGACTCCAAGAGAAAGAATACAGACACAGGTATATGGATAAAGGAGAGCCAGAGAGCTGCAGAATCACCTACTATTCCATTTATTAAATATAGGAAAATGTGATTTTTCAAGGCATATTTATGGATGAAAAGTCCTCATAAACTAATAGATAAGAGTTCACTTCGAGCTGCCCAAGCTGATCCTCAGGTATGTGAAGGGGGAAATGCTCATTTTTGGAAGACACTGAGATCTGTGATTATTTCTTAGGTGGCAAATGCTGACAAATACAGGACAGAAATGGAGATGAAGCAATATGAGCCTTGAAACAAATGCAACAGTCCAGGGTTATTTCCCAAGACAACAAAAATATAAAGGGACCAGAAAAAGACAAAGAAATGTGTTTTCACAGAGGCTATCTAGCTACCTACAGTTAAGGAATCTTAGCTCTTTACAGAGAAGAAACTGGGGACATACATCAGAATCCACTGTATATATTATATTTCATTGTATGAACACATGTATAATAACTTGTACTAATTTATTCATTACAAAAGAGGATTCAGTCACTCTTAATATATCCACTAGTTATTTTCATAAAGCTCAAACTTCCTCTTACAGATAAAGTCTTACTTAATGAGGTTTATTTATGTTATACCAGACCTTTCTGCATATTTTGGGCAATCTCTTTGTTTTGTCAACCTAGTACTCATCTGAAGGGTATTATAATCACTAATTCCAAAACAGTTGTTTATCATTTACCAAAATCATATTCATCATGGTTACTAGATCATGTATAGCAGTGTTACTTATCTGTCTTTCTGAGACTTCTCACTTTCCTTCTATTACTCTCCATATCAGTGGGTGTAGGAAATAAAAGCATATGCTTGGAATGCATAATTCAATACACCCTACCAACAGTGATTTTTGAGAAAGGAAAAGCTGAATATATTAAAATTCCGGTTGGCCTGTTGCCCAAGAAGTATTTTTATTGCTGTACAAATTCTTTTAAGTACTGACCATATGCCCAGAACCTATTTCCCTTGCTGATATATCTGAGTTTGAAACATTGGGTATGTGTGTGTACCTGTGTTTTAATGGGTTCATATAAACCAACTCAAAAAAGCAAGCTCATATTATCCAGTCAATTCCTACTCATAGAACCCCCAGTGGGTTTTCAGAGTTGTAAATCTTTACAGAAGCAGACTGCCTCATCTTTCCTCCATGGAGCAGCTGGTGGGATTTAACCAATGACCTTATGGTTAGCAGCCAAATGCCTGAATCACTATGCCACCAGAGCTCCTTTCATAGAAACTGTTGTTGTTGTTGTTATGTGCCGTCGAGTCGGACCCAACTCAAGCAACCCCTCCTTGGGTTTCCAAGGCAGTACCTCTACAGAAGTAGATTGTCCAACCTTCCTTCCGAGGAGTGGCTGGTGGGTTTGAATCGCCAGTCTTCTGGTTAGCAGTCAAGTGCCTTAGGCACTGTGCTACCAGACTTCCTTTGTCACAGTAGGATTTTATTATTTGGAGATCCATTCTGATTCTTACATATATGGGCTTATTTCTTATCAAAATAGCAGCATCAGTTTCTTATATAAAACTCAAAATAATCTATAAAAATTATGCATTTCATCCTATGAAAAAAATATATTGGGTAATAGAATCTACCCTTTTACCTACCCTATGCCTCTGGGACTCAGTTCCTCAGCTTCAGAATAGAAAGTATGCATTTGTCTCAGAGAATCGTTCTGAAAATTAAGTGAAATTACATATATAAATGGAGTGGCACATTGTCTTGTTCAGAGCGTGAATAGAAAAAAAATCTGTTTCCTTCTCCTTCCTTTCTTTGATCAGGTAAGGAGAAATTTAAGAGGTAGAGAGAAGCTAAAAGAAAGTTGTAAATTCCTTCTGCTGTTGTAGACATGTTGCCCCGTGGAACTAAGGGAATACAAGTTCCATTTACTCATTTAATTAAAAAAATATCTGTGTGCCGTTACTGGTCTAGGTACTAAAGGTACAAGAGTTTGAACAAGTGAGAGACAATTTCTGCCCTCTTGGAGATTTTAGTGTATGAAGAATTTTTCCCGTAACCTTCATTATGTTGACGAGTCCATTTCACATGTATCCTTCTACTTGTCCCACAGAGCATGCCAGATATCAGTGTACTGCTAGAACTAAACTCTGTCCCACATTTCAATGCACTTAGTAGGGATCACGGTCTAATTTTTGCAAGAAAATCGATACATTGCCTATTATGACATTAATAATAATAAAATTGTGAATTACTACAACAGAATTTGAAATCTCAAGAAAATAATTTAAAATATGTCTCTCTCCCCTCAACTCTGCTGTGATCTATTCAAGGAAAACAGATTTTGAGTGATGAGATATCTACATAATTAATTTCCTCTTTTATTTTTATCTTATCTAATTGACTTAAAATAACTATTTTAAATAAATAGATCTTCATGGCTTGATTTTATAGTAGAAAATAAGACTATCAGTATGAAAATAAGAGAAGTATATTTTCTCCTGTCTGAAATATGCACATTTAGGATTCTTGAGGCTTGGTATTTGGAACTAAAGAGAATTTATTGATCCCTATTTTGTGTTTTAAGAAACCCTGGTTGTGTAGTAATTAAGCACTTGGCTGCTAACTGAAAGGGTGGAAGTTCAAACTTACCACCTGCTCCATGGGAGAAAAATGTGGCAATCTGCTTCTGTAAAGATTACAGCCCTGTAAACTCTATAAAGTAGTTCTACTCTGTCCTTGATTCAGAATGAATTCAAGGGCAGTGGTTTGTTTTGGGGTTTTATTTTGTGTATTAAAAGAAAGAATTATATATTTCAGGATAAATAATAACACAATAATATCCCCATGATATTATTATGAAAGATTACAGTTGTACTAGAACACTGCTTAAGTGGGAGAAGATAAAAATTTATTACAATTTGGAGCTTATAACAATTAGGATACTTTTGGCCATATAGAAGATATGGTTGTTGGTGCCCAACACTTTTGACATACCTGCAAGGAGAGAAGTTGAAGCTTATACATGAAAGCTCTACAGAACACTCCCCTTGAGCCACAAGTGACACCTTCTCTGGAAATGCTTGGTAGGTTATATTGCACAATCCCCTCATACTCATAGCTAATGACTTGTCAGTATTAGGAGAATACAAAAGCCCTTCCCCCTTTCGTCTAAGCAAAACAAAACAAAATTATAACAGCAATAACAAATTCTGTGGTGTAATTTATTCTGTAGAACTTCCTTATCTTTTCCCCTCACTTCCTTAAGGATTGTTAGTAGAAACACTTTCTTCAAAAATCACTGGCACAAGAATCACCTTGCAGATTATGTTTCTTGGGATTCCAGACTAGGAGCATTTGATTCTAGGAAGCATACACTGACAAAAAGATCACAGAATTTGGTCATCCACTGGCTAGATGGCAAAAAAGGCCCCATTAAGTAGAGTATGAATGAGTTCAAGTGTGGTATAGCAGTGCTATTGTTGTGATTTTCACCTCCAGTGAACCAAAAAGGGATACAGGTAGAAGATATGCTGTGGTTTATGAAACATATATGGCATTTAAATGTGTGGGGAAATAACATTTACCAAAAAAACATGGACTTACATGGTTATTTCTGAGTACCACTATTGCATAAGAGAAAATGTTAGGATAAGATTTATTATTTACCAAGATTCCAGAGGATAAATAAAAGAATCCTGGAGAATTATCATGAGTTCTTTCTTGAGACTTAATAAAGAACCTTCCAACATTTTCATGGTTAGATTTTGAAATTACTAAGAACTAGTGACTTCTTTGAGAGCTCTGGTAGCATAGTGCCTAAGGCACTTGACTGCTAACCAGAAGGCTTCCGGTTCAAACCCACCAGCCACTCCTAGGAAAGAAGGTTGGGCAATCTACTTCCATAGTTATACCGCCTCAAGGAGGGGTCGCTATGAGCCAGGTCTGACTTGATGGCAAAATAACAACAACAGTGACTTCTTTGTGCTTTTTGAGTCTGAATATCTGTAACAGTTATTCTATGACTCACTTACCACTATATATGGGCTATGAAAGGGTGAGCGCTTATGACAATCTCAGTTTCACAGATCTGGATTGACAGGAACTTACTCAAGGAGCTGTGCTTTAGGAACTACAGCCAAGGATTCTCAGCCATATCTGAACCTGAAGAGATTCTTGACTTTGAGTATTTTTCTATTATGAGACCACTGGGAAGAAATGAATACAATGTTTTATGTATAATATGGGAATCGTGATGGGAGCTCTGGTAGCATAGTGCCTAAGGCACTTGACTGCTAACCAGAAGGCTGGCGGTTCAAACCCACCAGCCACTCCTTGGAAGGAAGATTGGGCAATCTACTTCCGTAGTGATACTGCCTCGGAAACCCAACAAGGGGTCACTATGAGTTGCGTCCGACTTGACGGCACATAACAACAACAAAAAATGGGAATCATGAGGAGTACAGAGTACTAACTATGATAGGAAATCTCTAAGATGGTCACCAATGATTCCTTCATCCTGATATTTACACCTTCATGCAGTGCATTTTCTAGGGGAAAATGGTGATGGTGCTTTGGTGATGGTCCTGTCAATTAAATTCTAATGAACAGAATATGGAATGACTGATGAGCTATCCTTTTTTAGATCAAATTACAAAAATCCTGTGGCTTCTATATACTCTCTCTCTCTTTTGGATAACTCCCCCTGGTTGAAGCCAGTTGCAATGTCATGAAGCAGCCATATGGAGAGCCCTATGTGGCAAAGGACCAAAGCCTATCAATAAACATATGAGTGAGCTTGGAAGTAAATCTCTCTCAACAGTTGATTCATTTGAGGAAACCACAGTCCTGGCAAACTGAAAGCTTAACTGGAATCTTATAAGAGATCTTGACCCAGAGTCACGCAGCTAGGCCACACTTAAATTAATGACCTGCAGACACTGTGAGATAATAAATGTTTATTGTTATATGCAGCTCATTCTGGAGTAATTTGTTTTGCACAAACAGATAAGTAATAAAATTGCCAACACCAAAGGCTACAATCCAGTTCTAATCTTCTTGAATTTCTAATTGATACTATTTGCATTTCTTTTTAAAATTTTCAACTCCTAAAACTTCCATAACACTTCTTTTACCTACTGATGTCCTCATTCTTTCCCAGCCCTTAAACTTTTTTTTGTCCCCCAAGAATTCCATTTGGATGACAGTTCTCATTTTTCATGTTCTTCTCAAATTGTCTTATCTACTCCCATGGATGTAACTATATCCTAAACATTACTGACTGAAAATAGAAGTCCTCACTTTGAACTTGAGTTTCAGACACATATATCCAATTCACTAAAGGAAACAAACAAACATATGTGGACACTGTACAGACAATTAAAAAAAATTACAATACCTAAAGAGAGAGAAAGATCCAATGGATCTACCAACTCGGGACCATAGCACTGGGGGACACCAGACTCAACTGGCACAATAAAATACATAAAAATCTTTTTCCACAACCTACATTGGTGAGTAGTGACTGGGGTCTTAAAAGCTTTCAAGCAGCCATCTAAGATGCAGCTAATGGTCTCCTATCATCAGAAGCAAAAAAGAGTGCAAAAAAAAAAAAAAAAAAAAAAAAACAAGGACATATGGAAGCAATCAGCCCTAGGACATGATGGACTTCAAGACCACAAGAACTAGATGGTGCCCAGCTATCAATGCCAACCACTTGGGGAAGGATCAAAACTGGAGATCCTGGATAGAGTGGAGGAAAAACATAGAATGAAATCCAAAAACATAATAATGACCAGAATTACTGGTCGGATGATTCTGGTGAGATCCCCAATACTATGGCCCTGGGCTACATTTTGGACCTGGAATAAAACTCACTCCCAAGGCCTGGCTCTCAGCCCAACAGTAAACAAGATGTACATGCAGACCACTCAACCCAGGGTGACACACCCACATATTTTATGGAGATGCATCCCTTAGAGCAATCTACCATGGGGGAACAGAGGGGCAACATTCGGCATGGAGGAAATGCAGGACACACAGGAGTGAAAAACTATGAGGAGCACAGAGTGGGGGTGGGGTTGTGGGGGGGTGGTTACTGGGTAGTGAGGGGAGGAGACTAGGTTAGGGTTGGGGATGGTAATTGGGG
Source organism: Orycteropus afer afer (assembly GCF_000298275.1). Classification (NCBI taxonomy): domain Eukaryota; kingdom Metazoa; phylum Chordata; class Mammalia; order Tubulidentata; family Orycteropodidae; genus Orycteropus; species Orycteropus afer. Next base: position 59,905 of record NW_006921741.1, read on the forward strand.
AGTGAAACCAAATGTACACTAAATGTTGAATGTAAAAGAAACTCTGCTCTACAAACTTGTACCAAAAGCACAATTTAAAAAAAAAATTACAATATCTCAAACTAAATTTAACATCTCCTTTCAAACCAACTCCTGATCCCACAATCTTTATATCAATTAATGCCACACACATAGCCCAATATATCAACCTTGGAATAATCTTTAACTTATTAAACTTCAATGTTACATACTTCTAATTGATCACCATGTCATGTTGAGTTTACCTCAAAAGTATTTCTCAAATTTATTCTCCTGTACCGTGTCTAAGGTCTCACCACACACATATTCCCAATGAAGGTGAGTTGAGCAGAGCTAATCTCACAGATGGAGAAAGCACACTCCCAGTGAAGCATACTTGAGTAACTGTTATTACCTGTTGGATGAGACCAACCTTTTCCTGGAGCCCTTTCATCTCTTCAATTTTATTTCTTTAGAACTTGACAAACTTTATCAAAGCATTTTTATTTTTTACCTAATTACTCTCAAGTACAACTCAAAAAACAGTTGTTTCTTCCATTCCTTTACAATAGTCAATTTGTCTCCTGGTGTAAACCAATCAGCTGTCTTGTTCATCTAAGCCACCCATTAAGCAGATCATCTTAATGACGAAGTGTATTCACTGTAACATGTTCCCAATGATTTCTCAAAAAACAACTTGCAATTCAATGTTATCTGATTTCAAACACATAACATATTTGTCTGTGAATACCCCCCTTCAGGTACAAATTCTTGTTAAACCTTTTAATACTTGAATGCATTTGACATATGAATTCTCCAGGTGATTAATTCCGTGAAATGCTGTCAAATGGCAATATCCAAATCTTCCTTCACTAGCACTTTTAGGAATATCTGAATCTTAGGACAAGTAATCTTTACATGGTTACATTTAAAATTTTGAGTAAATATATAAATGCATCAGACATATACCATATCAAACAATAGTATGTTTAATGCCACAAATGACATAAAGAAACCTAAAATTTTTAATATACTTTATTCATAAACCTATAAACTTCACTGAAAACCCTAATGTTTTATTTATCCCCTTTGTGCATAAGTAGGAGCTATACATATGGCATATATCTAGTACTGGAATTTGGCACAAATTCAGATCTATCCTACCGGAATTATGATCTATCAGCTACCTTCTAGGAATCTACCGGCAGACCAATTGATTCCAAATCCCTGGACTTTTGCTAAACCCACTATGTTGGAGTGGAATTAAGTCTATTTTATTGGTGATTGCATTATCTTTGTCTTTATTTCTCATCTTCCTAAGATTTCTTTTCTGCTTTCCTTAACTCTTGGAGAACCACTTTCACGTTTTCATTGGCCAGTCCTGCCAGATAGTTCACTAACAGTTTCATTTATTATAACAGAGAAACATGTCACAGAGTTGTTTTGCCATTCAAGATAGACTAGGCTATGCAGAGATAACAGAATATTTCAGAATTTCAGAGGCTTATTACAACTAAATCTGGTCGCTAATTTTGCTACTTATCCCACACAGGTCATAGTATCACTCATGGAATCCAGTTGACAGAAGTGGCACTCTAACCTTTGTTTCTAAGATCACTGTAAAAATAGGAAAGGTGTGTCACAAAGCACACACAAACATAGAATTTTTACATGAAGTGGCATATGCCAAAATAAAAACCTATTGCCCTCAAGTTGATTCTAAATCGTAGTGACCATCTGGACAGAGTAGAACTGCCCCATAGTGCTTACAAGGCTGTAAATACTACAGAAGCAGACTGCCACATATTTCTTCTGCAGCAGCTGGTGGATTCAAAGCACTCATCTTTCAGTTAGCAGCCAAGCACAGAACCACTGTGCCACCAGAGTTCCCCAACACATGCGACAGCTGTTTATATTCCAGTGGCTAAAGCAAATCATATAAATAGGCCTAATTTAAACGGGTTGTTGTTGTGTGCCATCCAGTCAGCCGGACTCATAGCGACCCCTCCTTGGGTTGATAAGTATAATTCTGTGCTCTGGAGGAGTATTAATTGTTTTGTGAGTGGCTAATGACTACTGGGGGAGCTCTGGTAGCATAGTGGCTAAGGCACTTGACTGCTAACCAGAAGGCTGGCGGTTCAAACCCACCAGCCACTCCTCAGAAGGAAGATGGGGCAACCTACTTTTGTAGTGATACTGCCTCGGAAACCCAAGGAGGGTCACCATGAGTCGGATCCAACTCAATGGCACAAAACAACAACAATAACAACAACTACTGCAGTGATTAAGTGAGAGACTCTGGAAGGAGACAAAGCAGGTTCTAAACTTAGCTCCAACACTTTGTTGCTTTGTGATCTTGAACAAGTTACTTACTAAATTCCTGCACCATAATAATAGAACCCCTATGTATTTGCACTTGCAATCTGCTACCAAAAGTGAAGAGATAAATGCTAATTCTAAAATATCTTGCAACATTTCCTGAAGTATGGCATACTACCTTCAAATACACTCAGGTATAATAATTTTGTTCTTCAATAAACGGTACCTACAAAAATAATGAAAGGGCATCATTACATAAAGTAATCATTCCCTCTTTTAACAGGAGTAAGATTTTAAGCAAGGTAATTTTTTTTTTTTTTTTTTAAATTTTAATCTGAGGCCGAAGTTGCATAGATAAAGTCTCTTTTTTCTCTAAAATTATATTTTTTAGAGAAGAAAATAATGAGAAAATGGAGTATTACCATTTTAAGCTCAAATTAATCTTAGGTTTTCATCATAAAGTTCAATCTGTTGCCACCAAAGTTTATACTTGATGGGAAAGGATAGAAAAAACAACACATTTTTACCTGGAGTGGACGAAAGCGCTGTCAGTGTCAGTGTCAACTAGAGACTATGAGCAGGAAGGCTTGACAAGATTTCTCCTAATTAAATGTTGTTCTCTGTTGAGAACTGGAATAAAGTGCACAGTCTGAGGCCTGAGCCCACTGCCAATGGCTGCGTCTCCATTCCCATAGCAATAGCATTCTCGCTTGCATTTCCACAAACAGCTTCAGGTCCTTTTGCCTTGTCAAAACATCATAACCTCCCAACACCTTCAGGATAAAATAGGAATGAATAACTTAGTTACTAGCGTTAGCTGAATGTCTGGTGCACAAACTTTTTAAACTTTAAGTCTTCTTGCTCTAAATAAGATCAGGAGAGACTCCTGCAGTTCATGTCTATTACCAAAAACAAAAAGCAAACTCACTGCCGTGAAGTTGGATCTGACTCATAGCAACCCCTCCTCGGGTTTCCGTGGCAATATCCCTATGGAAATAGATTGCCCAATCTTCCTTCCAAAGAGTGGCTAGTGAGTTTGAACTGCCTGACTTCTGGTTAGCAATCAAATGCCTTAGGCACTAAGCCTAAAAAAAAATGTAAACATCTGTCACATAGGTAACTCTAAACCAACTTAGGTTCTAGCTTTCCCCAACTGATCATCCACAAATCTAATCATATTAATCCAAGTTGAAAGCCCTTCTTTGCTTCCATGTTACATACAAAATAAAGTCCAAACTGCAAACATTAATGTAACATAAAGTTCTCCTATATTCGCCCTCAAGGAGCTCTGGTCATGCATTGATTAAAACATTTGGCTGAGAACCAAAAGGTCAGAGGTTTGAACCCACTAGCTTCTTTGCAAGAGAAAGATATGGTAGTCTGTTTCTGTAAAGATTTATAACTTTAAAAACCATGCAGAGCAGTTCTGCTCTGTGCTATAGGGTAACTATGACTTAGAATTGATTCAATGGCAGTGGTTTGGTTTGATTTGGTTTTATATACGCCCATCCTAAATGTCCCAGCCTCATCTCTTACTTCATCTAAAGTTCTTTGTTCACACTATATTGTATGCTGGCATATTTATCCTCAATGAATGAAGGAGAGAAATAAACACTACAATGAATACAGATGAAGTACAGACCACGAATTGGCAAGGTTGGCAAAAGAATAAGCAGGTGGCAAGTACAAAATCTAACTATTTTGTTAGCCATATGAACAAAAGATTCACTCATTCCTTAGCGAGGAATGAGTTAAATTAAAACTAGAACCATGCTATTTTTATATCCTTATATGTAATGGATAGGAGCTCTGGTAGCATAGTGGCTAAGGCACTTGACTGCTAACCAGAAGGCTGGGGGTTCAAACCCACCAGCCACTCCTCGGAAGGAAGGTTGGGCATTCCTACTTCCGTAGCGATACTGCCTCGGAAACCCAAGGAGGGGTCGCTATGAGTCGGGGCAGACTCGATGGCAAACAACAACAACAACATATGTAATGGATAATCTGATATTCTCTTCATACACACACACACATACACTTATAGGATCAAGTAAATGTTTAGCATTGCTTGTTTACTCCAACCACCAATTCCTCACAAAATTATTCCTAAAAGTATCACAATTCATTGAATTTTATGTAACTAGTCAAGCTCCATTTAGTTATTTTTTTAAGTCCTGATAAAGAATCCCTTTGACACCAATTACATTAATCTACTGTGCAACCTTACCCATAATCAATGAAGTCTTTCCATGACTATAAACTGAAACTTAAAGCTCCATAAGCAATAGCCCCTACTCCCCCCTCCCTCCTGCTCCTGCTAATCACTAATAAACTTTGTTCTCTATATATTTGCCTGTTTTTATCTTTTTCTATAAATGTTGTTGTT
>NW_006921741.1:65901-67136 GCF_000298275.1 Orycteropus afer afer
CCCTAATAGCTAATAATATCTACATGCCAGGATTTTTTGTGTGTTCTTTACATGTAGGTGTTAGTTTTATCTTCACTGGAATTATTTAATATACTTACCTTAAAGGAAGCCTGTGAGAAACAGAAAAAAATATAGAATGGAATCCCCTTCTGTAACTAAACATAATATGTAATTTTACAGTATAAAATGGAAAGTCAAGAGAAAGAATGACAGTCTAACCTCGATTAGCAAGTATTTATTCATCCACGACAAGAATACATCTGTCTACTTCTTGAAATGAAATGATGGCTATTATATATGAATTAAAGAAACACAGAATGGTAGACTTTTCTTTGGAATTCCATTTTCTGAATTATGAAATAGAAAAGGTGAGGTTAGTGTTATCTCTCAAGTTCCAGCTCAAAATAATTATGATATCATTTTCAAAAAGTTGTAACATATTTTCAAGCTTGTTTACCCTTTCTTTCTCATTTTTTTTTTTTTTTGTCAGTTGGAATACACTTAATTCAATTAGGTATCAGTTTTATTTATTTATTTATTTATTTATTTTTGTCCATCATTCCATAGAGAAATTATCCTTTCCTCCTATTTTGTTGTAAATTCATTTTGAAATGTCCTCAGTACCCTTGGGAGCTCTGGTACCATAATGCCTAAGGCATCTGACTGCTAACCAGAAGGCTGGGGGTTCAAATCCATCAGCCACTCCTCAGAAAGAAGGTTGGGCAATCTACTTCACTAGTGATACTGCCTCGGAAACCCAAGGAGGGGTCGCTATGAGTCAGATCGACTGGAGGGCAATGAGTTTGGTTTTATTTTTTTCAGTACCCCTGGAGAATGGGCAAGGCATGCATAAAGTAGCATTAAGACTTACAATCATGAGTTCCAGCAAGATGGAGGACTAGGCTGAAAGACTGCACAGACCCTCTTCACCAAAGAAGAGGGAAGCCAATTAACACAGACACAGAAGATAATCTTGGACCCCTGAGCCTTGAAAGGAAGGATATAGAAGTGGACTAAACCCCAACTAGCAGTAGAATTTGCGTGAAAATATCAAAAAAGGAGACAGATGAAGCTGCGGTCCGGCAGCAATCCTGATGGCACACACAGCTTGGAGATTGCCGAGTGGTAATAGGACCTAAGAATTAACCTAAATATCACCCTGCTAGCCAGAGACTGCATGAAGAACTGTGCACGGTGGCTGGGCAACAAACGGAGAAGGTGAAGAGAAAGGTGGG